>NW_014040920.1:329957-458883 GCF_000293215.1 Trichosporon asahii var. asahii CBS 2479
GCGGTGCCGCCGCCGATGACGAGGACCTTGGCGCGGGCGGGCGCGGCAGAGGTTGAGGCAGCGCGCGCGAGGGAAGGGACGCGAGCAAAGGCGGACATGACAGAAGAGGAAGGAGGGAAGGGGGGGGGTCGGACTGATAAGAGCCAAAGAGAAGCTAAGACGGGGGAGGATGGAAAAACGAATGTATGGGATGATCGCTGAGCTAAGCTTGACACAGTGGATGGACGGATGTGCCCGGCGAATGGATCCAGTGAGAGAGATGGGATAGCGAGCTCGAGTTTCAATCACGTCATTCACAACCTTATTACAAACACCCACCCAGGCCCCCCTTAGATTGCCGCCCTATGCCGAAAGGTTACTCCGCACGTGGACTTTCTAATCAGACGGCCTTAATCGAGAGATAAGAACGAGACTAATTAGCGGAAGCAACCTCCCGGCTACACGTGACCTGTCTCATGTAGAGAGATGAATCCCACCCACCCTGGGTGTCTGACACACCGCCCCTGGCTCAGCTTCAAGGCGTTCAGACCCGCGACAACAACAAGGTTCTCGATTATCCTCCTCCTCCTCCTCCATCCGACATCCACAACTTCCAATACACTCCTCGACCGAACCATCATCACTCAGACACATCCCATCCACGTCGCTTCCACCACGTCCACCATTTAACGCACGGCCTCTGCGATGGATTCCTCCCCCGCTTCCTCCACGCCTCCCTCACCAGCCACCCCGGCTACTCCGGCCACCCCCGGAACACCACAAGACCGGTCCGCCTCATCACACAAGGAACCCATGTCGCCACTCATGTCCAACCTCAATCGTCTGTCAAACGCGACATCACGCCCAAACCTCCCTCCATTGCAGAACACCGGCAGCTACGCCAGCCGTGCCAGCCGCTCCTTCTCCAAGTCATTCAGCTACTGGTCCGGATACAGCACGCCCGTCGACGACGACGCAGACGAGCAGGCGACACCAATCGACACGAGCTTCGGCAGCACCTCTGTTGACATGACAAAAGTGCTCTATCCGACACTTGAGAACCACCCGTCACCGCTCGAGCACCCCCTGCTCGTGCTCGATCTCGCCGAGCTGACGTCGGTGCCCGCGAGCGTCACTAACGATGAGCTCCTCAGTGCGCTCCTCCGCCGCCTCGAGCCCTGGGTCGGAGAGGATGACGATGGAGCGTACTGCCTTGTGGTCCTCGCTTCCGATGACCGAGATATGCCCGGCAAGGGCAAGGCGCGGTCTCTCCCTGGTGTCACTTGGTGGCTGTGGAACTGGCGACGGATCCCTCGAAAGTGAGTAACCGGGCGTGGCTCTTCTGACAACAGGTACCGAAAGAATCTCAAGCGACTTGTGAGCTAAGCATCTTCCTCGCCAGCTAACCAGCAGTACATCGTGCATCCCTCGCATGCTACGAAGAGTGAGCTTCCCATAGCTTGTGACAGCTAACGACCAGCGCTTCTCCCCGTCGTCCTCCCCATGATGTCCCCAAAAGCCTACGCCAAGCTCTTCATCGTTCCCTCCCTCGCGGCGCTGACGGCGCACGGCGTCTCCTTGCGCGGCATGGACCTCTCGATCACGACACTGCTCGAAGAAGCAGCAGCGACACGCGACCCGCCAGCGAGCCCAAGCACGATCCAATGGGGCTTCTCGGCCCTGACGTCTGCCGTGGGCGCAGCCACGTCGTATCTGCAAGGCACGCAGGCAAAGGCGCCCACAGAGCCGTCGGATCCGTACTGGGGGCAGGACATTGACGACATTGTGGCCGACGCGCGAGGCGTGCCGCGCGTCATTGAGGAGCTCGGGCGAGCAATCTACAAGGAGTGTACCGGCACCGAGGGCATTTTCCGGCGGACAGGGAACAGCCCGGTGCTCGCTGGACTGAGGAGTGTGCTGAACGCCCCCTTGGGGTTGCAGCCCAAGGTCGACTGGGCGCTCGTGGCCGCGCACGACCCCCTCCTGCCGCCGACGCTGCTGAAGCGGCTCCTGTCGCACCTCGGCGCGCCCATCATCCCCGCCTCCGTCTATCCGACCATCAAAAGCGTGCGCACGCCAGCAGAGATTCGCAGCGTGTTCCTCCCCGCCCTCTCATCCGGCCGCGCGACACTGCTAAGCCACATAATGCACGTCGCGCACCACCTCCTCCCCTCCGAGCCCACGACGCGCATGACAGCCCACGCCCTAGCCGTGACACTAGCGCCGACACTGATCAACGGCCCCGACCCGCGAGAAGACGCCGCGCTGTGTCTTGCCCCGGGCCAATCCCTGCCCGGACTGGGCGTAAAGGCGGACGAGCAAACGCTCGTTGGTCTGCTCGAGATGTGGATCGAGAAGTGGGCCGAGGTGGACGGAGAGTCACCCGGGGAGGTGTGCGAGTGTGGCCTGGGGGGGAAAGAGGCACCCCCGAGCCCCATTGCGCTCGGCGCCCGCGGCGGGCAGACGAGGAGCAGTATCGCTGAACCCGTCGCCTCATAGGAGAGGACTGATGGGGCGAGCTGGAGGCGGAATCGGTCGCTGGCGTCGTTGCGCGAGAGGGCAAGTCGTGGGGGGGCCACGGTAGCTGCTGAGCGTGCTGCGGAGAGGGCTGCTGGGCGGCGTAACAGCGCGGCGTGGCCGGTATGATATGATTCCGGGATTGCTGGCGAGTCGGCAATACGCTGTTTGTGCGCTAGCTCTTCTGCAGCTGAATGTTACACTTCCGAGCTCGAGCCGCAGTTCAGATTTGATTTGTTCTCTTCCTTTTCTCTGGATTCAGAAGGCTTATAGTTACATGTTCTTATAGTTAACTTGTCCCCGCTCTTATCACGCCACAGCGAGCGCGAGAGCGAGGATTGTTATGCATGTTGTATCTTATCCTTGACCCAATATTGCAGAGGTGAGCGCAAAGACTCTCACGACTAAGGATGCCCGAGTCGAGGGCGAGGGTGAAGGTGAAGAAGGACCCTGTTTCTCTCTGAATAGGAGTTGAATAGGCCAGAGTTGAATTGTTCCACCGGGCCCATGTAGGACTGCATACCCTCACCTCACCCTCGCCTCACCCTCGACAAGGCCCGCAAGGCCCGGCCAGAGATGTAGCCCTATAAAGGGCACATCGGTCACGCCTTGCTTCCTGGAGTCCTTGGGTCTTTGAGAGAGCGTTCTCTATTCATGTTTGCATGGGCAGTGCTTGATGCCCGATGCCCGATGCCCGCTCACCGCTCACCGCTCGATGAGGTCGGGATCTTGTGACAGGCGCGGTTACACGCTTTCAGCGTTGAGCGGTCGGGATATCAGCCGACGCGACGAGCGCGACGAGCGCGACGAGCGCGACGAGCGACGCGTCGTGCCGTTATCGACCCGAGGCCAACAAGTCCAACAGACGTTCCAGAGCTACAGTAGAAGGGTGTGAGCGCGCAAAGGCAGGATATCAGAAAATCTATGTGCAGACCGAGTGACCGAGTGACCGCGCATCGATATGTAGGCTAGAGGCGTCCAAAGGCCTCCAAAGCCTTCAGTTCACCGTTCAGAATCAGTCACAGCTCGCAAGAGTTTGAGACAGGCAGGCAAGAAGAAGATCGCAGTGTACATATTGTAATAAGGGAAAGGAAAGATCCTACAGTGTCCTAAAACTTTAGCGCCGGTTGTTAAAGTCGCTATGGGCAGGAGACGTCGGGCGCACGCTCAGGATGTTCTCGTCGCTCGTGCCCGGACTCGGCGGGGAGGGGGGGATGGCGTGCGCCGCGAGCGGCGCGTTGCTCGATGGCGGGGTCGCGAGGCCTTCTTGGCTGCCGTACTCTGCTCCTGGCCCACTGCTTTCGCCGGCGCCGTGCGCTCCACCGGCCATGCTACCAGCTCCACCGGCCATGCTACCAGCTCCACTGGCTATGCTACCCGCGCCACCGGCAGCTCCGCCGTGAGCTCCGCTGCCCGCCCCGTGCTGTCTCGCAATAGGCGGCGTGGGCAGGGGTGGTGTCGCCCTCGCGGCCGCTGGCGGTGTCGAGATAGGGCTGAGGGGCGGCTGGCCCGATGTTCGCGGCGACGCAATCGCCGGCTCGAGGTACTGCTGCCCATCGACAAAGTCGTCAGCCCACGTCGGGTCGTACGACGGCGGAACCGTGTCCTCCGTCTCGACGAGGCGGCGGCTCGGCTGCCGGCTCCGCGGCCTAGGTACTTGGCGGGGCGTCTTGGCCACCGCCGCGGGGATGGGAGGGGTGAGGGACTCTTCGGCGTTGGGGGTGTAGGACGGGCCGATGCCGGGCGAGTATGGCGTATTGGGCAGGGGGGAGAGAGGGGGCATCTCGCCCGTGCTCTGCGTACTGATCGGGGGCAGGTTGCTGAGAGGCGATCCGGGGATGTGGCGGGAGGAGAAGGAGGAGCGGGGCAGCGCGGGGAACGAGGCGCTGTGCGACGCCACGGCCATCGCGGACGTTGCGTCCGAGCCACTGGCAGAGTAGCTGTACCCATGCGTACCATAGCTTGCACCCGTCCCCTCCGGCGTGAGTGCGCGAGGGAGGGTCGCGAAGCTCTGGCTCTGCGACGCTGTCCCATAGCTCGCACTCGCACTGGACATGCCAAAGCTGCCAGTCGAGTGGAACTGGGTAAGCTGCGACATGTTCGGATGCTGGGGGTATGGCAGCGCGTCGGCCGCGGCCTGGTCGGCGACATCGACGATGGACGCGTCGTCGTCAAACGGATCCTTCGCATGACACTTGCGCCACAGCCACCAGCCCAGCAGGCCGAGCAGGATCGCGCCGAGAACACCGCCAACGACGCCGCCGACGATGGCGCCGACGTTCGTGCCCTTCTGCGTCTCGGACTTGGTCTCGCCCGGCGAAGACGGGTCGGATGGCTTTGCGTCGACATTGACAAAAGTCTCGTTCAGACTGTACGGCGCGTGCGCGCCGAGAGGCTTGGGCTGGTCGCCCTCGCTGACGATTCTGACAGAGTAGACCTGTAGCACCGCCGAGGGGTCCGTGTTCCGCAGCGTCACGTTGTACTGTTGGTCGGACTTGAGTTGGCCCTCCCACAGCGGCTGCAGGGACGCGTATGGCCGCTTCGTGCTGCCCGCGTACTTCCGGCTAGCCGTCGATCCGTCATCGGGGCCGGGAGGCGGAGGGCTGATCTCCACCTCGTAGTCGCCGCCAGACTTCGCAACCATGCCGTTCAGGTGCATGTACGCGGCTTTCGGAGGCGCCGCAAAGCTGATCACGCCGCCGGGTTTCGCCTCAATCAGGCTCTGGGCGCGATCACTCCCCGGCGCGACAGTCGGATCGCGCTGCATGCCCCTCCACTCTCCCGCGAGGGTGTACGGCTGCGTCGGGCCCGTCGTGATACTGTCAAGGATGACGTCCTCGCCCTGGGGCGCGTTCGCATTGCACGTCCGCAGCGCAGAGTATTCGATACGGTTGAACTCAAACGTGCCGCTGACGACCTGGAACGTGATGCGCATCCAGTCGCCCGTGGAGTGGAACGTATCCGTCTCAAACAAGATCGCGTCCGTCAGGCCCTCTGGGAACACGGTCGTCGTCGCGTGCGCGTTCGTGTCGGGCTTCAGGTGCTCTAGCCGCATGGTTAAAGATGAGCCAGGTGAGGCCGTGCCGTTCAGCCTGGCACCGTTGCCGACAAAGGCGTACTGCAGCTGAGCACCGACGTGGGACGTCTTGATCCGTGGGTACTGCAGGTAGCCGTTCGAGGTCGCCTCGCCCTCACGTGCTGACCACTCCCAGCCTTCGTCGAAGGAGGGCTCGTAGTGGATCTGCGGGGAAGACATGGGCAGACCGACGAGTGGGACTGAACATTGCGTCCCTGCTTCGGGCGCGCCGGCTTGAATCGTGTCAGCCGCCCGCGTCAGACTCGCGCCGAGCGCGAGGAGAGCCACGCCGAACTTCATCGTGGCTGAGAGTTAGAAAGGGTAAGAAGGTCGAACGGAATGGGCGTCGTTCGCACGAGGGGTGAGTAGAGTTCGAGAAGAGATGGGGGGGAGGATGATGTTGGGTCGAAGGAAGAGGTGTTGAAGAAAGGAGGGGGTGAGAAGGTCGACGGAAGTTGTCGAAGTGTAGATCGAATGGGGACGTCAAGGAGAACGTCGAAGAGGTTTAGAAGACGGAATGCGGGTCGAGTACCGCGAAGCTGCTGAAGACGTTCACAAGAACAGATGCGCCACTAGAAGTCGAGGCCAGTGGAAGTCGATGCCGACGGTTGCCTGCCGGAGGTTGGCGGTCGAGCGCGACAGTTTCAGTCTCCGCCAGGGAGGGGTGAGGGGTGTGGTAACGAACGAATGTGAAGTGGTGATGAGCAAACGGAAGGAATGACCGCAGTCGAGAACGACAAGAGCCCCCTCATTCCGTGCTTCAGTCTGTGATGTTCGCTTCCCCTGTCCCCATACGATCCAAGGTCCACGGTCCATGGCCTACGGCTCACGGGCTACGGGATAACGGGCATGCGTTGAGTTGGTTGACCGCTCTGGACTTGGGCACTTGAAGACGCGGTTGTCGCAGGGTCAAGGGCTGTTCAGGGTGCACAGGATCAACTCAGGATACCAGAAACAAGGCACCAAACTCTAGTTCTCGTAAGCCTCTTTCACTCGCGCGGGATGCTCTTGCCCTCCTCCCCTCTGCATCCTCTTCTTCGCGCTCACGACGTGCTGCGTGCGTCCTCTCCCTCGTCTGGGAACACCACGAGGGACTACGCTCGCGGCAGCATTGGCTCCCGCAAAGCCGCCCAAAGCTTCCACTACTAATGCCTGCTTTTAAGCAGCAAATACGTCGATCCCGGCCCACCCAGTCTCTCGTGATGATAGCGGCAAAGCAGGCGAGTCTCGCGGGTTGATGCAGTGTCGGCATCGGAAGCAGCCTCGTTGCTCAATGTGACGGCAGGCCTCGTTCCGCGACGACGAGTGTCGCTTTGCTTCCAGAACCTCGTGTGGACCCTCTGAACTCTGACTAGAAATTGCTTACAGCTGCAGCGACAAGCGAGCGTATTCAGTGACGCAGAATACTCTATGAAATGTCGGAGCGAGAACGCCTCGAATACACACATTCAGCCCGGGCCGGGACGGGAGCGTACCCTGTTCACACTACTCATGGCGATTTTTGACTCTGTTCGCACCCACATCTGCTCTTCTGTTCTGTTTCTCTTCTGAGAAGGGCTGTTTCACTGCGCAAGCCTTGCTGGCGCAGGCACAGTGCGAACAGGAACGAGCGCTCCGTCCAGCGTGCATATCTTGCCAGCCTGCGGTCCTACTCGCAGCAGATTTTGCAAGGAGAGTTCTGTAGTGCAAGAAGGGGAAAGAAGCGTACGAAGCCCCCTCCTTCCTTTCTGTTCATGAGGTTGCAGAGGCAGAGAGACAGAACAGCTCCGTGACAACGGCCGACCCGGCCGCCGTGCCTGGTGACATTGGCCTCTTGTCCTCGTTTTGGCCATCGTGGGTCGACGCGCGACTGGGTTCGAGCTTGAATGCTACCCGGGAGTGTGAAAGGTCAGGAATAGCACGACTGGGCAGAGTTCAATCAGTCACTCATATTCGCACACTGGCTAGCACACCGCACACCGCAGCTTCTCATGACCGCCCTTGTTAGCTCAGCGGCGCCCTCGGCGAGTTCTTGATGCAATTGAGCGCCATCACACCACGCGCTCTCGCCAGTGGCTGCGGCCACAGGGTGTGATCGAAGGCACAGAGATGGCACCCTGCATCGTGTCGGTGATGATTCCGATCGGCGTGACAGAAGTGTGTGCGTGCAAGTATGCATCGTCCGTATCCCAAAGTCCGAGTGGTAGTGTTGTGTACAGGTTTCTAATCTACATGCGTCTCTGAGAGCGCTAATACCGGCCCAGCGGGCTCTCCGTGTGCGGCTGGTGGTTCGGCTGCACGTTGGGCTCGACGTGCGCCATGCCGGCGACATACTGGCTGCTGGGCCTGTACTCCGGCAGAGCAGCAGATTGCGGTCTGGGAAGGGCAACCAAGCGACCTGCATCTTGCTCCTGCGTAACTGGCAGAGCACGCGCCGCTGGCGGCGGACGAGAGGGCTCGCCCTTGCGTGGCTCGTCGAAGTCGTCGTGCTCCTCCGCGTCCTCCCACTCCGCCTCCATGTAACTGTCGCGAGCCTGGAAGTAGTCGTCGAGGTCATTGATCTGCGCCCGAGGGATGTCGGTCGAGGGGTGCTCGGGGCTGCTCGGCGCCTGGGAGTGGGGGTAGAATGGCGAGTCAACTGGCGCACCATAAGGCGAGTCATGCGAGAAGGTGCCGGGCGTTTCGACTGGTGAGAAGGGGGACTGGAGGGGTGTTGCGAAGACTTGCGAACCGTGGGTCGTCGAAGGCGACGCGGGAGCGGCATACGCCGCCGCCGGTGGTGAGAATGCTGGCAGCTCGCCCAAAGCCATCGCCGACGTCGTGCTCTCCGGTGCCGGACGGTGGTGGGCCCTAGACGCGTAGGAGGGGTAAACCTGCGCAATCTGGCCGTGGGTCAGGTCAACGACACTGCCGTCGTTCATGTGTGCCACCTTGTCGCCCCGCTTCTTTCTCCGCCAGAGGCAGAAGAAGAGCGGGGCTCCAATGAGCGCCAGTCCGCAGACGACACCAACAACGACACCAGCGATGAGACCGGCGTTGTTTCCCTTCCCGTCATTCGCGGAGAGGATGAACTCGACGTTCTTCAGGAGTAGTGAGTCTGCACCTCCGTTGCCGTGGATACCGGTCAGATTGAACGTGTACTGTGTTCCTGGATCGAGAGGCGTCACGAACATGGTCGCGGGGCCCGTGAAGGGCGAGTAGGAGTCGAGGAGAAGCTTCTCGTCCAGTCCGTCGGGGCGAGGGTCCATCTGCACCACGAACTGAGAGCAATTCCAGCACGAGATGCCCCGAATGGTCACGAGGGAGGCGTACTGCGGCGCCTTGAAAGAAACCCAGCCGAGATTGGGCACGGACGCGACAGAGGTATCGTTGTGGGCTGATGTCAGATCACTTCCCCTGCTACAGAGTGCCCTGCGGGCTCTCTTGACTCACTGGCAATGCCAACGTTTCCGCTCTGCTCGAAGAAGCTGGTGAGCTGGTCACCGTCCCCGATGAACGTCTCCGTCTTCTCTGTAGCAGCCTCGACGCTCTTCTGCGAGACGTTGACGAGCGTATCAAAGCTGACGCCAACAACGGCATAGTTCTTGCACTGCGGCTGGATGCGGGCCTGGTAGAACGCAAACGGCTGCTCCTGCGATGTCTGCAGGTTACCCATGTCGCCCTTTTGGAACGTGTACGTGTCGCTGGCGCCGCCTATCGTGGCAACTACGTCGCACTCCGCATTGTCGGGCGAGGTTCCCTCGACGGCAATTCGAGTTCCAGACACGGGCACGCGGACCTCGCCTCCATTCGGCGAGAGCGCGAACCGCGTCTTGTCGCTCCACTGTTGTCCGGGCTCGTACGTGTTCCACTGCAGACCGTCGTAGGTCAGGTTCCACCCGCCACGCTGGGAGTCGCCCCAGTGCCCTCGTCCGGGGTTGTACATGAGCATCGGGTCCGAGGGGAGTAGCGAGACGGTGTGCGCCACGCTGTTCAGCGCGGCCGCGGTGCTGGCGAGCGCGAGCGCGACGGCGAGGGGAGCTGGCGGCTTCATCGGGCCATGCGTCGTTCGTCGTCGGAATGTGGAATGAGCAAGATGCGAAAGTCAAGATGGAAGTCAAAGTCAAGATTCAACAAATGCCCACAAGGTGACAGACGTAACCACCCTCCATCCTTCCCAGCAACTCACCTGGCAACTCCCGGCAGTCGAGACACTCCGTTCGGGCCATTCACGGCCAGGCCCTGGACAGGACCCCATGGATCTACCTGTCTACCGCACGGCCTAGGGCGGTTGGGGCCGCTGGACCGTCGCGCTTCGAGGCCTGGGCATCGACCGAAGCCCGTCTGCCGTCTGCTCGTCCCATGCAGGCAAGGGAGGGAGGGAGGTGCACGACCGCGAGACAGCGCGAGCGCTCGCGAACCTAAACCCTGTTTGAATGCACTAAATGCGTTTGCAGGATTTTGATACCGACTGAGAGTATCCGGGGGCCTTCCGCCTGGGTAGACGGAGGATTACACCAGTCTCACGACATTGGAACAGGCTGTTGTGGGTTCCGTTTCCTGCTGAGACGAGGTACGGAGGCCATGCGATTTCCTGCTATTCTCCTGGTTGCTCGTCCTGCTTGTCAAAGGGAGAGACAGAGGGAAGAGCAAGAGGCGGGGTGGCGCCAGCGTCCCGCGGTTGGCGTGGCCAGGGTTTTGCTCCGAGTGACTAAGGACGACACGCGCGATGGGCACGTCCAAGCAAGCAAAAGTGACATTTTACATGAATGTCCCGTGTCGAGGCCCTGTTCGCGATGCCTGAAGCCGTCACTTCCCTGGTGCCTGTCTCGTCATCGGGTCCTGCATTCCCTAACCTGGCCAGCCCTTCTGCTCTTCAACTCGCACGTGATGGTGTTGAAACATCACTCTTTTCAGTGAAGAAGTCGCTGACAACGGTCCACCGCTTCATCGCCTTCATGGGCCTGCATAGCCTGCTTAACCAGGAGCACAGCTCGCTCCAAACGCATTCATATACCGCACCGGTTCCTTATCAGCATTCATTCCAGGCGAATATCGGTCCAGCACTTGTCCAGACTTTCTCGTCAGCCGCGGTGTGTGTCTGACCACCGTCCAATTCAACGCTCGTGGGCAGTCGCGACCATCCGACATGCCCGCACAGACAAAGTCATGTCACCGAAACGTCTAGGGCGATTCAGAGATCATTGTTTGTGCATCATAGTCGGCATGGAAATACATCTGCGCATTCCAAGCGTTGCGAACCCGAAACGCACTAAGCTGTCGAGGGCGATGCCACACGAGCGCAGATCGCTCAGATCAGCGCCCTGTCCATTGGGGCGCAAGCTGGGCGCTATCACGTCAGCCACCCTTCTTCACATCATCAACAGCCTTTACTCGTCTGTCTACGCGTCTAGAACGCACAGGATTGACAGCAACGATGGCACATGTCCAAAAAAGACGTGCTCGCACGCTGAGTCGAACAGCGGTCAGCTCGGAAGGGGATCAGAAGAAGAACCACAACGAACGGTGATAACCACCTACACTATACGAGCAGTAGACATCTCTGAAGGGTGGCGCAGGCGGCCACGGAGTTGGCTCGCTTCGCCCTGCATCGTGTTGATGCAACGGGCAAGTGGTGAGATCGATCAGCGTTGTACGAAGGTTGCGTGGTGCCACTCGCTGGGCCGCTGACGTAAACATATTGGGGCGCAGTGTGATCGGCGTGTGGCTTGTGTGGCAGTGTGACCGTCCATGACTCAGTGAGGCTGTGTCTTGGTGTGCTCGCGCATGGTTCATGAGTTCATACATACATGAATGTCCTTGAGTCATACTACGTAATGAATGTGCGTTCTACTGCTGGCTCGCCCTCTTGATCTCCTTCTCAAGCCTCTCAAGCGTGTTGCCGTTCTCCTCGCTGAGCCTCACATCGGGGAGGTTCGCTTTGCTCCTGCTGAAACCAGCCAGTGCAATCCGGCTTGAAACACTCCTCATGAAGTTGTTCCCGGGCGCGCGGGGACCTTGCGGTGGGTGCGGCCTCGTTGGGCTCGTTGGAGACCGGGGCGAGCGCGAACGGCCAAGGGCACTTGGACCGGGGCCACCGGCACTAGGTGGCATACGCAAGGGGTTGATCTTGAAGCTTGTGCGCGAGATGTTGAAGCTGGACAGGTTTGAGAAACTGCTCGCCGCCTCGGTCGAGGGGCGGCCCGTGTCGTCTCTTCTCAGCATAGCCAGCGCCGGCCCCTGGCCCGAATCAAGACTCGTACGCGCGAACGTGGATCGAGAAGCGTCAAAGCTGTTCTTCGGGAGAGTTGAGATCTCACTCTCGCTCCTGTTCGCATACGCGTCAAAGGCTGGGGGATTGAAAGCAGGCAGTGGGCTCAGTGGCGGCGGGGGTGGGACTGGGGAGTCGGGTGTTGACGGCGTGCCGGGCACGCGAGGAGAAGGCGGGACAGACTCAGCATGAGAGCCAAGGCCAGGTGCGTTAGGCGGCGTGATGAAGCTCCAGCTCGAGTTGGAAAACTTGGAGAATGCGGCGCGTTTCGCAGATTGTGGCGGAGCCATGTCGAGAATATCCCACGAGCTCCAGGAAAGATGCGTGAGAGCTGTTTGCTTGCTGGCACGCTGCTCCTTCTTCGGGTCTCGCACAGAGAGGACATCACGCGACTTGCTTCCTCGGCTACCCAGAGAAAGGAGAGACCAGGATGTCGCGCTGAACTTTGAGCGCTTGGAGGACGCAGGTCCAGGATCGGGGTAGGGACTCGGCTCCACGAGAGCCTCGCTGGGACCGGCAGCGAGGGAGCCAGTCGCTGTCGAAGCGCCCAGAGATGCGATGCCGTTCAGCCGCGTCACGGTTCCAGTCTTGATAGGAGACAGCTGGGGCGGAGCAGACGACAGGCGTCCGCGCTTCTCCGCGATGGTTGGTTTGCGCGAGAGACGAGACCACCACCCGCCATGGCAGGGACCATAGCCAACTGCGGGGACGGTGGGAGGCGACACAGCGCCGTCATTGTATGGTACGTTGCGCTTATAGGGCTTCTCGTGTCCCTCCTCCGTGGTCACAATGGAAGAAGGGCGAGACTTTTGCCGGCGCCGGCAGCAGCACCACAACAGTAGACCTAGGAGCGCAAGCCCGACACCACCGCCGACGACACCTCCGACGATCGCACCGACATGGTTGTTGCCCTTGTTCTGCTGGGTCACGGCGACACCGTCACTTTCGTCTTCGTCTGTGTTTTCTGTCACATTGTCCACAGTATATCTCGGCAGATCCCTGAAAGGTCAGTCGAATTGGCTCGGATAGCTGCGGTGACCGCCACTCACAATGTTGAGGAGAGGAATTGCGCGCTCGTGAACCCGAAAACCTGCCCGTCCTCTGCAGCACTGCGCAGAACAACGTTGTACTGCAGTGTCGGGTCCAAGGCGGCCTCATAGAGCACACCGTCCTTACCCGTGCACAGCGGGCGATACCTAGCATTCGGCACACGGCCGCCGACGGCGGTAACACCGACGTCGTACGGTGCGCAGTTCTGGTCAAAGTGCCCGTTCAAGCGGACAAAGCTTGCATTCAGCGGCGTGCGGAGGGAAAGACTGCCACTTCCAGTGAGGGAGGATGTGAACCGCGGCTCAGCATCTCCATCTGTCCGTCAGCATCAAGGGAACGGTATGGGTACGCACCAGATGTGATATTCTTCGACTCCCAAGGGCCGTAGAACTGGATCTCGCGGCCACCGTTCAGACTTCCATTCCCCCACCAAACCGCCGGAACGGTGAGGAGCGGCGCCTCCTCGGCCCTGTTCGCGGAGACATTCACGCGATGCGTCACCTGGACCTGCTCGATTGCCACGGCGCCCGACGCAAGCTGCACCGTTACATTCTTCCACTCGGCGCTGGTGCTGTTGTCGCTGTAAAGCACTCCACCCGCCGTAGCATTGAACGCGTATCTCTGAGTCGAGATCTCCCTCGTTCTGTTGGCATGTGAGGCGTTGGCATCATGATGCGGCGAGTCCCAATCCGGTGAGCGACGAGGGTCCCGCTCCGCGTCGGTAAATCCGAGCACAGAGACAACGAGCTCGCCATTCCCAGAGCCCAGGACTTCGAAGCTGGAGCCGTAGAAGGCGAAGCTGGCTGATGCATTGGTGGCGTTCGTGCTGGCGACGAACTGAGAGGTGGAGGCCACGGCGGAAGAGTTGGTGTCAGAGTTGTTCGAGAGCATCCAAGCTGATGCAGCCGACGCCGGCGAGAACAGAAGCACGCCGTCGCCCGGCGTCAGAATCACGGGGTAGTTGTGCTCGCGCTGCTCCTGGGCGACTGCCACCGCGGCGGCGGCGGCGAGCCAGACGGGCAGGCGCAGGCGCATCTGGGGCAAGTGGCCGGCGGCAGTCGAGCGAGACGATCGGATGTGCGTAGCTTCACAATAAGATGTAAGAAGGTGTGTCTCGGTCGCTGATCGTGAGTGTTAGTAACGGAGCAACATCGACATCGCACTCGCATGCATCGTCTCCACGGCCTCGCGTCCCGTCATGCGCAGCTTTCGACACCGCGGGCACGGGACACAACAAGTCCACGAGGCCAAACTCGGGTTCGGCCTGTTGCCAAGGTAGCAGATTGCTCTGTGCGAATAAGCTCGGGCTAGCTGGGCTAGTGCTGCTGGCTCTGCACTCGCGACTGCACTCGCCGCACTTCTGGCAGCCTACAGCCAGCTGAGAAACGAAAGAAAGCACGAAGAGGGGAGTGCGTACCTCGTGCCTGGCAACAGGCGTAATGTAACACTCTGATCTGTACCCGCAGTTGCCGCAGACCGAGGACGAGTGAGGAGAGAGCTCATGTCGGGGTCGAATTAAGCTTGTATGCGGGCAGAGTTTATTCCTTCTCCTCTTGCGCCGCCGACGAGCGCACCAATGACCCACTGCCCGGCCATGCGAGAAGGGCTCGAGACTCGAGCTTGTGTTTCGCGATGATGTGCAGGTGATACCGAACATGCCGCCGTGTCTAGCTTTCGACTGACACCGCAGTCTGATGGCATAACAACGAGCTAAGATAGTGTCAGCATCAACGACAGACCAGCACCAGTAATGTGAATAAAACGGCAAGCCTTCGCCTTGAGTAGAATTGCAGGAGGAGAGCCACCCAGGGTCGCACTGGGGTAGGTGCAGAGCCTACTCTTCTAACGTAAGGGGAACTAGGAAGGCTCTATCTTATCCTGGCAGCAGCATGCAGCAAGTGTACCCGAGCAAGGAACCCGCGACGTGACAGGAGGCAAGTGTCAGGACATGCTGCGATCTACCAGCCCCGTCGACCCCGTTTTGGCCATGTTGATGGATCGCCATTGGGCAAGCGCTGACCCTCGAGCCGCGGAATCGGGTCGGCTCAGTGCGTGTGAGTGCGACAGTTTCGGTCCAGTATGCATACGCTTGTGCGATTTTGCGATTGTGCGTGCGTGCGACGCCGAGCTACTGCGAGCTGTTCCGAGTTACTCCGCGTGTAATATCCTCGTCCGCTTTCCGAGATATCATAAGAGATGAGCACGCGGGCGCACGCAACTCATCCGCCAAAGACGGTCCGAGGCTGAGGCACTCATCTCAAACGAGGTTATCCGTTGGGACTGAAACACTGCTGCACAAGAGCGAGAGTGCCAAGAAGAAGATGCATGTCTGAGTGGAGGGTGTCCTATGTTGAAACGTCTTGATGCGAGCATGCACATGGCAAGCTATGCATCCTCGTCCTGCCCGTCCTCCTCGTCCAGCTCCTCGATCTCGTCCATATCCACTTCCACAGTGTGCGACCGTTCCAAGCCCCGGACAGCGTGGTCGACCAGACGCTTCTCCCTCGCGAACGCCGCGACGTGTCGGAACCGGTTCGTGTTTGGGATACGCGCAGCCAGGTCCTCTGCAACGCCGCGCTGTCCGAGTCTGAGCAGCTGTTTCAGCGTGTCGGTATACACGACGGGCGGGACCCAGTCTTCAATGAGTTCCCACTGGTGCAGCGCCTCCGGCACGCCCGTTCCGTCCTTCCTCGCAAGTGAGGCGAGCATGACGCGCGCGCGGATCTGATTCGCCTCAATGTGGCTGGGAAGCAGCGCGAAGACTTCTTCCATGGCGGCATGCCGCTCCGCGGCAGACAGCGCGTCGCTCCTTGCCAGCGCGAGCTGCACCACGCTCCACGCCAGAACCGTCAGCGTCGGGCTCGTGCTCTCGCCCCGTGGGAAGTGGGAGCGCAGCACGTGGATCGCCGCCTCTAGGGCTGCTGGGCGCACGCCGCGCGCGCTGCTCCCCGTCAGCCCGGAGAGAAAGCTGTACCACCATCGTGCGGGGACGGTGGGCGCGAGCTCCTGCTTGGTCGCTATCGCGTCCGTCGTGCCGACGACGTCCCATCCGCTCCTGAGCAGCAGCTCGAGAATCCGCCCCCAGTCCGCGCCGACGACGTGCGCATCCCCAATTCGCGCGAGGACTTGCGTCAACAGCTTGCGCTTTACGTTGTCTTCTGCTTGGGCGTGCAGCACGCCGAGCGTGAAGGGGCGGTGATAACTGGACGGCGGCCCGGTAGGAGTAGGAACCTCTTGCAGCAGGCGCTCCGCGTCCCCGATCCGGCCGGCGCGGCAGTAGGCGTTGAAGACGTGCCCGGCTAGGCGCGAGCGCCAGTCTACCGTATCCTCGCCCCTGCTTACGAGGGCAATGACCGCGCGCCGAAACAGCTTCTCGGCCTCAGCCGGCTTGCCTAGGTTCGACAGGCTTTCGAGTCGGTTGTCGAGGCTCTCGAGCGTCATGTCCTCGCCTCTCGCCTCAATCGCGGCCCAGTACTCGGCGACTTTCTTCTCGGCCTGCTGCTGAAGGGTCTTCTTGGACCGCGTGGAGGACAGGCTCGAAAGGCTGCGTAGCGCAACACCGTATCCGCCCGTCGGGATGCGAGGATATCGAGCCGCCATGTCGACCTCAACGATGTGGACCACGCGGTCGACGTCCTTGAAGTTCGCGTAAGCGTCGATTAGCGCATCTGTCATCAGCTGTGCCCGCATCATTGAGCTTACCCCACACGTCCATGCCAAGCGGGACAAAGTTGTAGTTTGCAGTCCTGTTCGCCGAGTCGACGGGAATGATGAAGCGATCGGGCCCGACGGACGCCTTCATGAGCGACTCGTAGAGCCAGTTGACCTTGGCGACGTCACCGTGCCGCGCCAGTGCCCGGATGCGCGTCACGAGCGCCTTGGAGTGGTAGCACTGAATCGCAAGCGTGACCTTGTCAATGTTGGCGAGGAACTGGCGCCAGACAATCTCGCTCGCGCCCTGGTTTGCGGGAGAACGAATCTGGTACTTGAGCGCAGAGAGGTCGAGCCTGTCGCGCTGCACGAGGCGGCCATCAAACGCAGAGTCCATCAGCGAGATGAGCACCGTGTGGTCAAACTGCCCCAGCATCGTTTGGGCTGCGACGTAGCCAAGCATGAGCGGGATGAGACCGTCACCCGTCAGACGAGATGCAAGACGTTCCTCGCGGTACCAGCTCACGAGACCTTTCGGGTCCTTGCCTTGGTGCGCGAAGAGGCTGTCCTTGAATTGACCGTACGCGGACACGACGTCGTGCGGACGTCCGGCGCCGATCAGCTCCAGCTGCAGAGCATTGAAGCCCCGCCAGTTGTCATGCACGGAAGCCTCGACCGCCATATGCAGGAGCGTTTCGAGCCGCTCGGGATCGTGCGCCGCCCATCTCCCGATGTTCAAGCCATTGCGTCGGGACGCAGTCTCGACGATGAACTTGGATATTTTCGCATACGTTTCGGGCTGAAGATCTCGAAACACATCCGTGGCCACGAGAAAGTCGTTCCAGATGCGAAGACTCTGCTCGAGCTCACGGGCATCGAGGTACCGAATGAGGTCGTCCTCTTTGGCCTTCTTGTTAGAGAGGCTTGAAGGCGGAAGGGCCGCAATCACAGTCTCAGAGGGCGGCTGAGTGGTCGGATCTTTGGCTGTCAAAGGTCTGGATGCAGCCTTTGGCTTCTTGCTCTTCGTCGGGCTGCGTTTGGGCTTCGCTGGAGCTAGACGAGTGGGAGCCGACGCTCGATGTGCGGTCCTCACAGCCGACACCGTAGCGATGGACGACGGGAGGCGAGCCATCTGCCGAAAGGCCAGCGTGACCGGACCCGGTCCTCCAAGCTGTGCGATCTGGGTGAGCATGATGCGATCGCTCCGGAGGACGCGGAGATGGAGGTCGGATGAGGCTGGTACGGAAGAAGAGCAAGTGGTCAACCTCCACCTCTGTCGTCCCGAAATCTCGTCGACCCGTCGCTGAACGACAACGAGCGGAAGCAATTGCACGCGACCTGACCTCTTCGGCTTCTTCGAGGCGGCGGTGAACGATGGGGCTCGGTCTAAGACGTCTTCTTACACTTGTACATGGCGGTTTTACTTCTTTGCTACTACTTTACATCTACAGTGGAGCTTACGGCGCGGGCCAGCTGTCCAGCTCGTCATCGTCGGGAAGGTGCACGCCCGTGGAGCGGAGGAAGCTCATGAGGCGGATACGGTCTGCCTCGCTGTTCGCATTCCCGCGAGCACGCAACAGGTGGCTAAGGAACTGGAGAGCCGTCGAGTCAATGCTAGAGCTCTGGTGATACGGCGGCGGCATGGAGTTCCTCGCAATGATGCGGTCCGCCATGTGTGTGCGGATGAAGCTGGGTTTCTGCGGCTGGGCGGTCGGCGCGAAGATCTTGGGCGTGTTGTCAATACCAGCCACGGCGAGAATGGGCAGGGTCGGGTGCTGTTCGATGACGTTCACGACGTCACGGCCGCCCTGCCACACACCCTCGAGCCGGCCCGTGAGCTTGTCCCAGACGAAGAAGTTGCCGTCGTCGCTGCCCGAGCATACCTTGTCTGAGGCGTTGCCAACGAAGTTGCCTGAGGTCAGTTCAGCACCCGCAGAAGCAGCAAACTTACAGTCCTTGACTGTCTCGTAGTTTTGCGCTCCCTTGTACATTCGTCG
This sequence comes from Trichosporon asahii var. asahii CBS 2479, assembly GCF_000293215.1. Taxonomy (NCBI): domain Eukaryota; kingdom Fungi; phylum Basidiomycota; class Tremellomycetes; order Trichosporonales; family Trichosporonaceae; genus Trichosporon; species Trichosporon asahii. The sequence goes on from NW_014040920.1 coordinate 348,457, forward strand.
CGGGTGAATGAGAGGCACATCCTTGAACTGCCCGTCCGAGGACAGAGCTCCGGGACAATAGAAGTTGTCATCATCGTCAAAGTCGTCCTCGTCATCAAACTCGGAGTCAATCACTGTATCGAGCTCCATGGATTCCTCATCGTCGTCTGAGTTATCCTCATCGTCGCTAAGGTTGGCGAACATGCGCCGTAGGCGCTGGGCAGCTTGGGCCTCGGCGCGGACCTCGGCGTCGATTTCGGGATCACTTAACGGGGCTGGCGGCTCGTCTTCTCCGCCCGATTTGGGTTCGTCATCCTCTTCCGCTGCTGGGACTGACGCTTGGTCAGTTGTCGCACCGACGGTAGCCGCGGTCGACGGCTCGGCTGCGTTGCTTTCGTTGTCCGACTCCGAGTCCGAGTACAGGAACTGAGCGGCGCGCATTCTACGCTCCTCTGCCGAGTCCTCGTATAGCTCGCTGAGGAACTCGCGCATGTCGTCATCCTCGTCGATCGGCTTTGTCCGTGTTGTTCGGGTATGATGGTCGTTCGACTGCCTTGGGCTCTCCGCTGATTTAGTCCGTGACCTAGGAGGGTTGTCGTCCTCGTCCGATCCCCCGGAATGCCTCCGCTTTGAGATACTGGCCCCCATTCGCTTGCCGTTCGGGGCAACCACACCGCTCTCATTAGACCTCATGCTCGTCGTGACCGGATCGTCGTACATCGAGAACAGACTCGTCGAGTGCATGGCCATGGCACCAACAACCTCGCCCGAATGATCCGTGCTCATCTTGACACTCGTCACATGACGTTCGCTGTACGCCCGGCTTCGACTCGAGACGCCCGACCACTCCTTCTCCGGTAGTCCGAGGCGGCGGACACAGGACACCTGCCCAGCTTGCCGGGTGTGCGGACCCCAGCTCGGCACCTGATGCGCAGTCATGCGTCGATCACAGATGTAGATGCAGTCCGTCTGACCGCACACTGCAAAGGTGTAGGGCGTCAGTGGCGACACTGACAGGGAGTACAGGTCCACTCCTGCGGGTGCCCGGAACAAAGGATCTGGGCAGTCGGAGCGGCAGGTATGCGGACGTCGAAGGTCCTGTTGGCGTACGGTACCGTCTTCGCTGACGGTGAGGAACTGTGAAGGAGAAGACTCAGTAACGATGCGCTTCGTGCGGTCGGAGTGACACTTGAGTACTCGCACACTGCTGTTAGTTCAGTTCAGAAGACGAATAACTCACCCTGGCCCATCGACGCCCCAGAGCTCGTTCCTTGACCTCATGCCTACGCCTTGATTCGTAGTAAGACGTTCGACTTCATATACTCTGATATCCCCGTCCCCCGCAGCTGAGACGATCGTCGTCGTATTCGCATTCGGGAGGAACTTGGTGTGGAAGATGTTGCCGCGGTGGCCAGTCAGGATCGAGTCCTTCAGCCTCAGCGGGTGCGGTGAAGTGGACGGTGTGTCGTGTCTGTCATCGGCTGTCCAAATGCAAATTCTTAGGGTCAGCTAAACGAAAACGATAGAGTAGCTCACCTTGTATCATCGCTTCCACTGAGTAGTATCGACCCATCGTCGCTCCAGCACAATGCGTTAACACACCCCGTATGACCCTCGCCCTCCGGCCCCAGTTCTTGGACACGGTCGAGTCGACTCCACGCGTCAGGTCCAAATGGCCTGAGGGTCGAGTTGCGGGGACCAGAGTTGACGGTCTGATGAATCTTGCGAGGAAGGCGCGGCATGGCGGGGACTTCGAGCCGGTGCGCGGACGGTGAGAGGGATCAAGAATGGGTCGGTCGGAGGTCGTTTGGGGGAAGTGAAAGACTGAGCACTCTGATGAGAGTGCTCCGGGATTGGGGAGCGTGCTTCTGTCTAAGCCAAGATGAGGAGAACGAAGTAGTAATGAGAAGTGAGCGGTATCAAGTTGCCGACGTTCGAAGGACCTAACATGACGCTGAAGCCTGGCCGGTGGCAACGAGATGCGGAGTGGGCCCCACATTCCCTATCTCGCCATGGCGACAGGAGCTAGTCTCCGAATCAGGCAACTTCGGGTCTTCGTTCGTTGCTCTCCCTGCATGCCTTGTCCCCTCCGCGTTGCGCTGAAGACGCTCTGGCAATGCATGTCCAGCTCGCTAATGTTCTACGTGTTCGCACGAACCCATCGTAGAGGCACATGACGAAATAGACTTTCAGACACTAGTCGGGACCTTCATCGCCACGTGGTAGGGCGTCAGGCTGCACGTGACTCACCAAAAGTTGAAGATGACCTCCATCCGGCTGCCTTGCAGTGAGCGAATTTCAACAACATTGCGGCGTCGATCAACCCCAACAACACCAACACCACCCATGGCGCCATCAAGAAAAATGAAGGGCAAGGCGCGCGCCGAGCCGAAGACCGAGGCTGCGCTCCCGCTCGGAAAGCAGCTGTCGCACACTGGTGAGCTGCGGGTCTAGCGAGCGTAGCTGACAAGCAGATAAGGCTGTCCGCGACCAGGCGGTGCGCAACCTGACTGCCTTCCTTTCGCGCGGAGGACAGGGCGAGGACGACGAGGAGGGACCGAGCGGATACACGCGCCTGAGTGAGACGGAGATGGCCAAGCTGTGGAAGGGACTGTTCTACTGTGCGTAGCTGGAATACCCGACGTTGAGCTGACGACAGGCTTCTGGATGTCTGACAAGCCGCTAGTCCAGCAGGCGCTCGCGCAGGATCTGGCCAACCTTCTGCTCCTCATCAACCCGGCCGGAGGGGATGCTGCGCGCCTCGACGCGGCGCTCGCCTTCCTCGAGGGCTTCTGGACCGCTCTCGTGCGCGAGTGGAGTGGCATCGACCGCCTCCGCATCGACAAGTACTACATGCTGATCCGTCGATACGTGAATGCCACCTTCCGCCTGCTACAGCGTGAGGGATGGAACGCCGACGCCGTGAGCAAGGTGAACAGCATCCTGACCGCGGTGCGGGGGCCGATGTCGTGGCGGGAGAAGAGCGTGCCGACGTCGCTGGCCACGCATCTTGCCGACGTCTACCTCGACGAGCTGGAGAAGGAGGAGCCTGTCCCCCTCGTCTCGGTGCTGGAGCCCTTTGCCCAGCTCGCCGCCAACACGCGCACACCGACCGTGCACACCCGCCTCATGAGCATGGTCTTCTCGCCCATTCTCGCCGCCCTCAAGGACGAGGAGGACGAGGACGAGCGGCCGGCGAAGCGCGCCCGTGCCGATGCGCAGGAGTTTGAGAACATTGTCGAGAACATTGAGGTTAACGGAGAGAAGGCAGACAAGGACGAGGCACGGGAAGCCGTCCTCAGGGCCATGTTCAAGGAGGCCGCAAAGGAGGACGCCGTCGAGAGCAACCGACGCAAGATCTACACCGTCGTTCGCGAGGAGGGCGATGAGTAGACGTCACAGATACCATAGATCCATTTCAGACAGCATCATGTATTTTGGTTTTGCATTAGCAGCACAAAGGACGCGAGAGTGGATGCAATGCATAGATGCTACATTGTGATTTTAAGACGTAGCGTCAGAGGACACACGCCATGTGGTCCGGCGGAGTAACCTTTCTTGAGGCCCTCACGCCAGGATTTTGAATGCCGACAAGGTTAGTGGAGGGCAAGACGTTTACTGCTGGGCAGCGTTGCGCTCCTTGGAGACACGGGCGACGTAGGAGCGCGAGACCTGGTCGAAGGCGGCCATGTAGAGGGTCATGCACTGGGTGAGGCAGCGCTCGTCAGAGGCGCCGAGCGAGGTGCCGGGGCGGGTGATGCACTTGGCGAAGCACTAATGTTAGCTGAAAGATCTCTACACAGCTGAGCTGCGTCGTCCTTGACAACCTATGTCGGCCATAGAACTGGGTCGAGATATTCAAGGCTGCCGAAGCAAGGTACTCCGCATCAACAATATACCGTCTCGACGCGCGCTCCACGGCAAATGGCTGATATCGCTACTCACGTTCTCAGTGATCTTGTTGATGAGCTGCTGAGCACCGGCAACAGCAAGCTCCTGCTGGATCTGCTGCTTGAGCTGCTCCTTCTGCTGCTGGGAAGCTGAATGTTAGCTTAGAGTGAGGGCCGCAAGCTGTTTCTTCAGACACTCCGACTTTTCAAGCGCCACAGAGCCGACTGCACCAGCTGGAGATGCAGGCCACGGAAACAAGGTCGAGAGTGCTTGGGCTACTCACTGGTGGCGGCACCGCTGGATCCGAAGAGAGACGACATGGTTGTGTAATGTGGTGGTTACAAAAACAAGAGTTCGCAGTGTTGAGACGGCCACCTGCAGCTGAAAGGGGCTGACGAAATGTCCTTGGCCGGTTTGCCGCCGCTCGGCTGGAGCCATTGAACCTGGGTGCAGCGTCAGGCGCAGGCCGCAAGAATTTTGGAAGTGGAGGTCAGTGGCCACCAGCTGCAGTCGCTTGTTGATAGCTGCATTCTCACTTTCTGCCGTCCTCTCGCAACACAGTGCATATACCTTTTAGACATATACTAGACTTGTAACGAGAAGAACGAAACGACTACAGAAGAAGGCATAAGGTCACCATGGCCCCGACAAAGAAATCGATCTACCGCCAGCCTGGCACCCAGCACTTCCAGCTCGTCCACCGTTCCGTCCGCGACCCGCTCGCCAACGACCCCGATGCTCCCCAGCAGGTCTTCAAGCCTATCGAGCGCTACAATGTTGCCGGAAAGGAGAAGGTAAGCTTCGATTTCATGCTCCATAGCTGACCGCCAGGGCGCCGTGACGCTCGCCGACCTCGAGCACCAGATGGACAAGACCAAGATCCGCGACAACGAGGGCGAGGCTGCGATGTACGGAATCACGTACGACGACTCCAAATACGACTACATGCAGCATCTGAAGCCCGTTGGCGAGGAGGGCTTTGAGAGTGTGCTCCTCCCGGCGCCGCGAGGCTCGAGTGTCGCGCAGGGCATGAAGAACCAGGGCCAGCGGAGCAAGGGCAAGGGGCGGAGCGAGGACATGTTCAAGATGCCCGAGGACGTGATGGCGTCCAAGCACGAGCTTTCACTGCAGGAGGTGCGGGAGAGGCAGCAGAACATTCCCACAGAGCTGCAGGGCTTCAACCCCGACATGGACCCGCATCTGCGCCAGGTGCTCGAGGCGCTCGACGACGACGAGTTCATTGAGGACGACGGAAACGACGAGGACTTCTTCGGCGAGCTCGTCGGTACCGGCGAGGCGTACGACGAGTACGACCGTGAGGAATACGAGTTCCACGAGTGGGGACCCGAGGGCAAGCCGAAGCCGGTCGAGGAGGACGGCGAGCCGCGCGAGGAGACGTGGGAGGACCGCTTCCGAGCGTTCAAGGAGGCGGGTGGCCGGCCGAACGCCCCCGTCTCGAACGGCGGATGGGAGTCTGGAGAGGGAGAGGACTATGACGAGGAGAACCGCTCCGAGATGGCCGACACGGTCGGCTCGCTCTCTGGACTCCCGGACATGATTGTCAAGGGCGGCAAGAAGCGCCACGGCAAGCGCGGACCGTCCGACGCCTCAGGCATGAGCATGTCGTCCGCGAGCGTGTACAGGAACAACAACCTGCGCAATCTCGACGATCAGTTCGACCGGATTGAACGCGAGTACGAGCTCGACGACGACGACGAGTGGTGTGAGGACGACGATGACGATGTCTCTATCGCGCCGTCTTACATGTCCTCCGCCTCGCGAGTTAGCATGTTCAAGGGCGGCGACTTTGAACCTGGAGAGCCGCTTCAGGTCACGCGCGACGACTTTGATGCCATCATGGACGACTTCCTTGAGAACTACGAGGTCGTCGGCAACCGTATGCGCGAGTCGCTGGGTGGTACAGCCCTCTCGGGTCCGGAGAAGCTCAAGGTCCTCCGTTCAGCCCTCGAGCAGGGAGACGAAGGACTCAGCAAAGAGGAGAACAGGCGGCGCATCCTGGCATTGGAGAAGCTCAACCGCGGACCCCTCAAGGAGGACAAGGAGCGCATCCCGCGCGCCAAGATCGAGCCCGCCAAGGAGGACAAGTGGGACGTTGAGACGATTCTCTGTGAGTTGTGTTGAACCCGACGGAAACTGACAAACAGCCACATACACCAACACCGAGAACCACCCCGGCATGATCCGGGTGCGGTCGTCGAGGGAGGCCAAGGAGCGTGCCGCGCGCAAGGCTGCCGCGGCCGCTGCTGCGATCCAGGAGGAGGAGCAGGAAGAGGATGAGGAAGACTCCGGCTCGGAGACCGAGACTGAGGCGCCCAAGGTGACGGTTGCGCGCAAGAAGGGCGAGAGTGCGGAGGAGAAGCGCGCGCGCAAGGCGGCCGTCAAGGCTGAGCGTGCGAACCGCCGTGCCGAGAAGAAGTCGCACAAGGAGACGTTCAACGAGGAGCGCAAGCGCCAGATCGCCGGCCACCGCAAGGCAGTCACGGGCGGCAAGGCGGCGGACATTGCCGTCGGCGCCAAGGGCGTGCACTCGCTTCGCTGAGTGTGAAGGATTTCTGTGATCGGGCGATCGCACCTCCTGTGGAATGTCACCGCTGCGGGGGTCTCCGATCGCACTCGCTGACCAAGTATTCCGAGGTGGAAAGCTTGGTACGCGGGCAAAAGAGCAGGACATCGCCACCCAACGCCCCTCACGAACGTCATGATCGCCGTGCTCCGCCCATCACCCCCGACCCCCGCGGGACGGACCTGACTCCCCCCCTCCCCGCGCTCTACTGCCTGTTCCGGCGAACGCAACGTTGCTCCGCCCGGTGGCATGCTCGGCGATGGGCCACTGTACCTGATCTGCATGTTCCGTGAGCGCGGAATTCCCATCGTAGAAGCTGCCAGATGTGTAAGATAGTTAGAGCGGTGAATGTAACCTTGTTCAGGATGCACTCCAACGCTTCGTCAGCGCCGTCTTACCGCCCCTCCCATCATGACGTTTGCCACCCGACATAGGAGAGTCATAGCCAGGCACGATCCGTTTCTGTCGGGCGTACGCGGGAGGAGGCTGTCAGGCACGCACCAAGTATCAGGCACGGCGTCCTAAAGTCCGACGCAGGTCGTGCCAAACTTCTGCCACACGCTCGGCGAAAGAGCACTGGTGGTGGACCCTGAGTCCAACCTCGAGCGTCCCTGGTGCTTGCTCGGGGACGGTGCTGCAGTCGCGGACGGCACATGCAGACTATCACCACCTTCTGCCCCCCAACCTCCTCCATCGTCTTCGACTTATAAAAACGCTCGCAGAAGAACCGCTCGCGCGCTCTCTCAGCACTTTGCGAATCTACATTCTTCACACACAAAGCTCGAAAACGATACAAAATGGTGGGCATCCCGAAAAAACGGCGCGCTCGCAAGTTTGGGAAGGTTTTCGAGGGCACACTTCGCGGCATATCGCACCCGGTCAACTTGGTTCATGACTTCGACAAAATCGACATCTCGACAGACGGCAATCGACACGCACCGAGTGCGATCGGCGAGGGCAGGATTTTTGGCAGCGGAAAAGAGCTGGACGGATGAGAGGCCTGCGTGGAGATTTCGGTGTGGGAATGAAGGTGGCTTGGTCTCGTGCCACCACCTGACAACGGAAAGAGGGGACGATTGGGTTGTGCATCAGTGCTATGCTGTTCACCTGCTGGTTCTGCCAGCTGCTGAACGGTGCGCTGGTCGCGATCAGGAGCGGAAGAACGGCACGGGGACCGCAGAGAGGTGACTGTACTTGCAAAAGTTGGTGACCGACTCTGGTGGCTCCGGACCCGAAAAATCTTCACTCGACTCGTCCCCGCTTCCGGACCGCACCAACACGCTGCACTGCTCGGCCATCGACTCGCGGCGGAATCGTGCGCAGAACTGCGGCTGTTCTCGCCACTGGCTATGCGTTGATCCGTGCCGAAATCCTGCATGGAAGAAGACAGACGGAACCGATAGAAGTGACTGGTGGGCAAGCGTCATGGGAAGCAGCGGGTGCCTCGCTGTACCCTGGTGAATGCCCTCCTGTCGCCGCCGTCCGACGTCGCTATGATCGCATGGTGTGTACGCGTCGCCGACACCCTGCGTAGCGGCCGTAATACGATCGAACGGACATCGACCCCGACACGAACGACGAATACGTGATTCATGTCATGAACCAACGAGCCGAATCGAGCGAAGCCTGCGCGTGTGTCCCGTCAACCCATCCTCCAACTTGCAGCCAGCTAGGTACCGAACTGTCGCGCTAACGCATCGCAGGTTCTCGCTGTTGACCTTCTCCACCCCTCCCCCGAGGTTGAGGCTCGCACCTACAAGCTCAAGAAGATTGTGCCCAAGCCCAACTCGTTCTTCATGGACGTCAAGTGCCCTGGATGCTTCCAGATCACCACCGTCTTCTCGCACGCCTCCACCGTTGTCCAGTGCGGCTCGTGCGCCACCGTCCTCTGCCAGCCTTCCGGCGGCAAGGCCAAGCTCACTGAGGGTAAGTTTGCCAGCTTCTCGTGCGTTCACAAGCTAACATTCCTCAGGCTGCTCTTTCCGCAGGAAGAACTAGATAACATCTACGACGCGGCGGTTTGCGGTTCTGGTTCTAGCATGACCCATGTACTTCATTGACATCATGGCTCCTGGATGCAGTCCGATTAGATAGACACTGATGTGCACTTGAGAAATACTGACGAGGTTGTTTCGGGAGATTTTGTGTGCCACGTTTGAAGCCAAGTGCTGTCGGGTCGATTAAAAGACTCTCATACATATGCCCAAAGGGTAGTACAACTCTCCTCGCTATGTGTAGTGTCGCCATGGAGCGGCTGCGTACAACGATCTGTCTTCTACGGCCCGCGCGTGTATGCGAGCTCTTCTTTGCGTTCCGGAAGTCTGCCCGCTCTGTGTAATCAGACTTCGAAGCTCGATATGAGCATCCCATCACTGCGGGAAGACTTAGAACTCGCCCTTCCTCACCACGCCCAGCCCGAGTGCCAGGATATCCTTTGCCTGACCGAGATACCCCACCTCGCTCTTGTCTGCGACAGCCGTGCTGGGCGAAACAGTCAAGGAAGGCTGGGGCGGGGGCGAAGTTAAGCGCTGAGGCCCGCTGGGCGGGGACGGGGGAAAGAGCTCGGACGGCGGAGGCGGCGAGAGGAGGATCTGGTACGAGAGGTTGTTCTGTTCCTGCCTGTTAGCTGACGATACTCGAATCTGCAGCGGGAGGGAGGTGGGACTTGGGCGAAAGATGGGAGGGGGACGCCTCCAGTCCATCGTGGTCTTCGGCCAGAAGACAGCCCCCCAGACCATCCAACCATTCCCGTCGTCGTGCTACGAGCAAAACGCCATTAAGCAGTCAGAGAGCCAGACTCACCGGACTCCCCACCAGCGCAGGCACATTGGCCCTCCGCTCAGAGCAGAACGTCAGCGTCTGCATCAACGCCGAGTTGAGCGTGTTGCGTGTCGTCGTCGCGCGCGTCACAAAGTGCACGCTGATAAGGTGTTCCTCCCACGGCACGAGCGCCTCCGTGACCGCGAACCAGCCCTTGCGGTTCTTGCGCTGCAGGAACACGACGGCGATCTGGGTGTCAGCTAAAAGCCTGACGCAGCAACAGCGCTAAGAAGCTCGGATGCAGACAGCGGGCGATTCATGGCTCGCGAGCGCAGCGAGCGAGAGTACAGAGTAGAACTCACCTCACCCCCCTCCTTCCCCGTCTCCACAAACGTCCTCACGAACCCCTCGACCTTGTCGTGAATCTCGCGCTCGATCTCGGTCACTTTCTGTCCCGGCCCCGCGAGCGCGGTACTCGTGCCCGTCGCCGCGCCAGAGACGACGGCGACGTGCGTGTCAAACACATCTAGTGTTTCGGGTACTACGTTCTCGAGCGTGCGTTGGAAGAATATGGACAGGAGCAACGCGCGGAGCACGGCTGCGGCCGAGGTGCGCTCTATTCGCTGATTGTTAGCTAAACCCCCGAGTTCAAAGCTGTTGCCACCGATCCTTTGCTCCGCTTCTGCATCTTCCCTGCTTCTCCCACATATATCCTTCGGGACTGAAGTGTGAAGTCGTGGAAAGGAGCCAAGAGTAGCGCAAGAACAGGGGCTTCTGTTCAGTTTGATGTCACTGAGGGACCCATGCCCAATGTCACACCATCCGTGAGACCGCCCACATCCATCGTGACGTACCAGTTTGATGTGGTTCACCGTGTCCATGCTGGCATGTCGATGTCGGGTCAAGAAATCAAGAAGGTTCTGGTGGCTGAGCTTCGACTTGGAAAAAAAAAAGCGTGAGTTGATGCTCGAGCGTTGTGTCGGTCGTGTGCGATGTCGAGCCGAGCCTGGGTTTAGTCTGTTGGCCACTGGGGTCAACCTCCACCAGACACCAAGCGGGACTGTCCTGCGTCATATCTCATGTCTGTCTATTCCGCGTGCGGCAATTGGACCAAGCTTGGTCACTATCCTGCAAGCCTGTCCAACTCCGCTTCTGATGCTGTACTGCATGACTCCTCTGCTTTCCTGCTTGCTTCGCTCGCTGCTGTACATATTTACCACCCTGCATATACAAGTTACAAACATCTAATCGCGCTCAACCTCGTTCATGGCAGACACGAGGCGGCTCATGGCCTGGAACATGAGGCCCGCGCGCTGCGTCTCTGCGCTGCTCTGGGGCGCCTGGCCGTCTTGCGCGGCGGTGAGCGCCGCGTTTTGCTGAATCACGTCCTGCGCTTTGCGCTCGAACGCGTTGAAGATTTCACGCACACTCGCGCGCCAACTGTCCCACACGACACCGACAATGTGGCTCTCGATCGCCTCCGAGATGCCCGTTCCCGAGAGGCGCGCGCCGTGAACGGTAATCAGGGCCGAGGGCCGGCCCGCCGCGTTAGGCGGAGGCGGCGGAACGGGGAACGTCAGAATCGTCGTCGTGCGCGACAGAAGCGCGAGTTGCGGGAGGGTCTGCTGAGGCGAGCCCGAGCAGTGCGGGCACGTCACAAGCGAGTGGAACAGGCGCAGCGAACGCGCCAAAGGAGGGAAGATGTACATGGAAAGAGGCGTGTTGGACCCAGGCTTGGGCTCGAGAGGGTGCTGGTTTAACAGCGCGAGGACACGGGGAACCATCGTGACGTGCTGGCAAGCGGCCGGGTACTGCGCGCTCAGATTGTTCAGATTGAGCTCGCCCGTCGTGTCCGTGCCGGTCTGGTCCTGCTCAACGCCAAGATTGGCGTGCGACAAGTCGAGGAGGGCAAGGTGCGACTCGTCAATGTTGTCTATTCCTTGCGAATCCGTTCCGTCTTGCGTGCCGTCGGTGGCCTGGGTGCCGTCCTGCGCCGGCTGCTGCGCGACCGCGCTCTCATGCAGCGAGAAGATGGCATCACGGAGCGCAGACGTCTGCTGGTCCATGTCGGAGAAGGGCATGTGCTCGTTGGAGAAGTCGCCGCCGAACGAGTCCGTCGCCTGCTGCTGCGCCGCGTTATGGGGCAGGTTCTGGACGAACGTGGCCAGAGGCAGATCCGCGAGGTATCCGTCGATAGCGATAGACTCGAGCTGGGATGTCAGTTTCGAAGAAGGGGATGCAACTCACCATCTGCTCGTCCGTCATTGTCAAGAGGTGCTCGTCCTCGTCCTCATCGGCCAACCCAAGGTCCATGGCCATGCCCATGGCTACCCGCATGTCCATGGACTCTCCACCGAGACCCAACCCATCGCGCTGCAGCTTGCGCTTCTTGCCGAGCGTCCCAGCCAGCGACGAGAGGTGGGAACGGGCATCGAGAGCGTTGGCGAGCTTCTGGTCCTTCGGCACTGTTCGGCGACGTTGACGCGGAGCATACACACAGGCCCATCCTCCCTGAGCGCAGCGAGTGCATGAGGGACGATCTCCGGAACACTTTTGCTTGGCGGCATGGCACAAGTCACAGGCTGGGATGAGTCAGCTACACGTTTGCGGAGACCAGCTGGCCTACTCACCTTTACGGATCGATGGTGGCCTGCCAAATGATGTTCTAGGGGGAGGCTCGACATGATGAGGTGCGCTGAGGTTCAAGCTGAGATCGAGATCAGTGTCCTGAGTGGGGATGACATCCTCCTGGCCCTGCACGGGGATCTCGAGTCCGTGGACGTCGACCTCCTGATGCTGGGTGCCATCGTCCTTGTGAGTGGAGTGACTGAAATCGGGCTGCTGCAGGTTGTAAGGATGCTGCTGGTGGGGGGCAGGCTGTAAGTCTCCTAAGCCGAGCTGGGCGGCGGCAGCAGCAGCGGCAGCGGCAGCGACGGCGTCGTTGTCTTGCTGCTGCTGTGGGGTGAGATGGTCTTCCATCCTTAAACTTCAGAAGATGTCGCGGGCGGCGGGGTGCGCGCGCGCGAGGGGTGGAGGACGATGCCGGCGGCGGAGAGCGGCGGCGGGGGTACGCGAGGGTCTCTTGGAGTTATCTACGGCGTTAGATAACAGGCGTGATGCGGGTTGTGGCAGCAATGAGAGAAGTCCACATCGAAGGAAGACATAACCCCGTATGTGGCATGCGTTTTTCGCGACTCGTCTCTCTTTTCGCAACTTTACTCACGGAGGCAACCCGGGCCGGCCAGCGCAGTGGGGATCAGCTGGGCGGAGTCGGTTGGAAACGGTGGGAGGGCGGACGAAAGGTCGATGGGTGGATGGATGGAGTGGATGATGACGAGGAGGCCCTGGTCTGCAATGCGAAAGCTTTTCGTGGTGGTGGCGACGAGCAGGACGAGTCGTGAATCCTCACCGTACGGTGGTGCACCACCCTAACACCCCCCATCCACTCACCCACCTCGTCTGTTTTGGTCTCCCTCTACTTAGCCAGCTCCCATCCGAGCATGAAAATTACCTAATCAGGTCACAACGTGGAAAAATTTGCGGGAACATTCTTATCACTTCCCTATGTTTATCCCACGTGACCATGACTCAGCAACACACTTCCCGCTCGATCGCAGCCCAGTCCATGATGCAAGCATGTAATCTTGGGCCATGTTCTTGGTGACCAAGTTGAGCAGCAACCTATCTCCACACTCACAATCATGTCAACGACAGACGCCCCCGCCAAGCCGGTACTTTTCAAGAAGGGCCCGCGATCACGACCGAACCAGTCGCGCCGGAAACGCTCCGCGACGCCACCAGATGAGGACGCCAGTGGCGAGACCTCCGTCGTGCGACCGAACAAGACGTCGATCGCGAACCCGCTCGTGCAAGGGACGAAGCGGCGGCGAGACGATGCCGCAGCAGCCGGGGGTCTCGACGAGTTCGAATACAAGGCCGACGAGGGCGGGATCAAGGGCGACGACTTTGCGACGCGGTCGACGAACTGGGACATTGAGGGTCTGGAGCCGCACGAGGTCAAGGACAAGCGCATCAAGGTCAACGAGGACGGGGAGATCACGGTCGACGACGGGCTCTACCACGGTAAATCGGGCTACTTGCCCACGATCAACAAGCCAAAGGACGCGCGCGACGACCCGCGCTCCCTCAAGGGCCCGATGCGGGCGACCGCCAACATCCGCACGATCACGCTGGTCGACTACCAGCCGGACGTGTGCAAGCCGTACAAAGAGACGGGCTTCTGCGGCTACGGCGACAGCTGCAAGTTTTTGCACGACCGCGGCGACTATCTCGCCGGCTGGCAGCTGGACCAGCAGTTTGCCGAGGACGGCGCGCCCATCGAGCCCGAGAGCGAGGACGAGGAGATGCTCCCCTTTGCGTGCCTCATCTGCAAGAAGGAATTCGACGAGCCCGTCGTGACCAAGTGCGGGCACTACTTTTGCATGAAGTGCGCCGTGAACCGGTTCATCAAGAGCCCCAAATGCTATGCTTGCGGCGCGGCCACGAACGGGATCTTCAACAAGGCCGAGAAGCTGCTCGCCAAACTTGAGGCGAAGCAGAAGCGCAAGCGCGAGGCCAAGGGGATCAAGAGCGACGACGAGGACGAGGGGGGCATCGAGATTGGCGGGGCCTCGGACGAGGACGCCGAGGGCAACGAGAGCGAGTAGCGCACCCACGACTGGAGACCGAGTAGAGCAGCCCTTAGACCGCATTGTACCTTCTAACTCCATCATTTATGCCAGCATTTGTATCAGTACCGTCCATCCTCGCCTTGCAGACACTGACGCTTCTCTCCACTGACGAATCTCAGCTCATCGTCGAGCAGCGGCGTCGGCGTCGGACGCCTCCCCGCCCCTGCGGACCCAGTCATCCAGTTCCCGTTCGTATAACGGCTAGTATGCTCGCTTGTCATGACAGACCGCGGGAGATCGGAGTTCGATTCTCCGACGGGAAGCTTCAAGTCTCATGAAGGCTGTATCTTTTATTGGAGGAGAGCCGGGGGCGAGCGAAAGGTTTCGGGGAGGGAGGCTCGGTGGCGTCAGGGGATGGGCTTCGGGGTCGGGCTGCTGGCAAGAGGGGTCCGCCACTCCCAAGCATGCTCTGTCTATTTTGTAGAGCATGGCTTGGACTGTCTCGCTGAACAGAGTGTCACACGCTCGGACTGTCTTTAAGAGTCCATGCTGACCGTGCAGTCCGGAAATCCAAGCGCGAGAACTTTGAGCGCTGACAGGAAGGCAGGTGGAGATGGTCACGTGACAGTGTGGCACTCGTTGGAATGGTTTCCGTACGTGGTGTCAGTCGTCAACCCCTATGTTCCTACAGCAGCGACCCAGAGGATCATGTATGACAGCCTATATGTTTCCTGGTCTTTGGAAACCCTGGTTATCCCTCCCTGATGGCCGTGCTGTCACGGTATGTGTGTGGTCCGAGAGCGTGGATGGGTGGCATTTCCTGGTCTTTTGCCAGTTGCCTTTCCGCACCGATTCCGTCGAACAGTGGGATTGACATGGTCTGCTGTGGACAGGTGACTGTGCTGGGGAGTGTAGCCGCTGCCGGTGAAGGGCAGTGGAGAGGCTGTGACGCCCTCGTGACCACTGTCAGCCCTTGGATGATTGGACTGGCATCTGCCGATCGAGTCCTCCTTCCAGCGCTCCTTTAAGACGAACTCAAACTTCAGTCTGCATCAACGTCCAGCCAGTCCGGTGAGCATATCAAGCCCAGGAAGGACAGATCTGCTACTTCGGAACGCTTCTCGTCCCACCTGGTGCACTTGGTGGGACATTGCCTATGGGATTGCACCACACCTGCGGTTCAACGCAGTAGTTGCCCCGAGTCTCCTCGAATTGCAGAGCAGGAGAACAGTCAATGCCCCGTCGCTGGAATGATGGATACCCCACCGTGTCCGAATTGGCAGAGTGCGGAGCATGCAAAGATGAGGATATCGTCCACCCTCTCCATGCTGCATGGAGGAAGGTGAGCTCAAGAAATGAGTTGCAGGATAGACATCCATCTGCCTTGGATATTTTGAGCATGGCACCCTGTGAAGCCTCTACGTACTCACACATCTGACAACTGCACAAGAAATCCTCTGTTCGAAGATTTGCAGTCTGCAGCCAGATACTGAGGTAAGAGACACAGGGAGGAAGACGGTCGCCGCCACAAGCCGACGCAGACTGGGGTGCCACAAGCCACGCCCACCACCACACTTCACCACGTCCTCCGCACAGCCACGCTCCCACCACTTCCTGCAGCGCAGTCATTCCAAAAGTAGCTCGAGGTAGCTCGCACGACCTCGCCCTGAACAGAACGCAGACATCCCGACGACGGACCCTCGCTTACACGTCTTTTTGCACGGAATATCACCGATAGCTCACCAGCGGCCGCCTCTCATGTCACATGCCGGCATCGCCTCAACACAGTTCGCATCTTTCAGTCGTTCAGCAGAGTGAGCCAGAGCCAAGGACAAGGACAAGGATCCCGGCGGTCGGCGGTCTATGCCGTAGGTGGTGATCGTCTCTGCGGCGATCGCAGCACCAACCAACGAGCCAACGGGGACGCAGTGTCGCAGTCCAGGGTAGGCATGGCCCCTGGATGATCGGCGTCCCCGTCCTCTGGGTCCTCTGGGTCCTCTGGGTTCTCTGGGTGCTCTGGCACCCTCCTTACGTTTCTGAGCAGTCTCGTTCCTCTACCACTCGCTTCGTCTCGAGCGTGGAGGTCTGCGTATGGCGCGTCAGTCGCCAGTCGTGTCTTGGCCACCAGGCCAGGGGAATGGGAGTGGGTCGTCTGCGCGGTGTATGAACCTTCTTCCATCGCTCCTGACATTGGGACTGGTGGGATTGGACACAGCGTCGCGAAATAGGTCCCTCTTGCGCGCGTAGCAGTGGGCCTTCCATGTCTACGTACCTACGTCAATCCTCGCACTCACTCGGTTTTGTGAAGGGGTGGACAGATGCAGCGGACCAGTGCTAGTGCCGTGGGATGCGACGCCGACGTCAGGTCCGCAGACGACCCGTAGTTTCTGACAGTCTGTCTGGGAGTTGCAGGGCAGGCAGGGCAGGCACACTCCAGATCCGCCCGAGGCCCGAGGCCCGAGGCCCGAGGGCCATGGGCCGAATGCAGCCCGAATGCAGCCCCGATCTGCGCGCAGCTCTGCTCAGCTAGCTCAGCTGCTGCTCGGGCATCGCCTCCTCCCATCCACCCATCCCCTGTCCTGCATGTCCTGTGTGCATGCAGTGCGCAGCCTCGCAGCCAGCCCACACGTCATGAGCAGCAACCCCATATGAAGTAGGAGTGAATATGCCATGTCCCAGAGAGTCGATATGGCCCACCGATGGCACCAGATCTACCAGACTGACGTAGAGTGTCCCCGTTTGACATGAGAAGAAAGGAAAAAGAGTCGCGAACGAGGACCTCGAATCAATTGGTTATGTCATACTCAATGACAAGCACCGAATGTGCGACATGAACGACCAGCCTTTGGCCTCTTTCGCCTGGCCTGCCATTCTCCTTCATGTGCGGTCATGCAAGGCGCTTGGCACCTGATGTAGAGAAGTGATCGACCCAGCCTTGCTGACTACCTCGAGAGCTCCGGATCCATTCTGTCGGAACGAACAAGACGCTCGTCGCATACCCCCCGTCGCACTCTCCGTCTTCGTGTCCGAAGACCAACCGACCCCCATCGTCGAGTGTTGACAGTATCGAAGGACAGCGGAAGATTCGGGATTAGGCTTTTGCATTGAGAGCATAAACCTGTAATCCAATCTGGACCAGGCTCTACGGAGTGGTGTATCTCCGAGGACCGAGGAAAGGACAAGATTAGGCTGTTTGTTTGGGTAGTGGGTTCCGAGTTCTGGCCCAGCGGTCGCCCATTCGCTCCATACGCTGCAACGGCTGGAGGAACTGGCTCACTACCAGTCAGTTATTTACACTGGCTGACTACTTTGGCCGATTGCACGCTCATGCTGCCCGGAATAGACCACCGCTGGTATGTGTGATGCAGTGAGATCCTGTGAATTTCCAGTTGGCCCAGATGTGGATGCATGCAGCAGTGCTCGGTGATGAGAAGGGGGGGGGGAGAGTGCATTCCGCGTTCCTCCTTGTTCGCGCGTCTCGACCAGACAAGACGCCAAGGCAGGAGGAGGAGAAGAGTGGGCTGGATGATCACTCGGGCGCCATGGGCACTCTCAGACGGGCGTACGGGCGGCGCGTCAATTAAATGAAATGGGTGAAATGACGCGCAAAGCAAAGGCTGGGGGCATTAGACCTGGAGTGAGTGCGAGACCACGTGGTGGAGTGCAAGGCAAGGCAAGGGTCAAACCGCGCTGTGAAAATTGAATCCGCGCGTCGGTCGCTGGCCACGGTGGGTGGGTGGGTGTCAGGTGAGTCAAGTCTGGGCAGTGGTTGCCGTTGCAAGCCGGGCTCTCTGTCCTCGCATCCTCGCACTGTGCCTGCCGCTAGAGCGAGTGCCCAGCCAGCCCGTCCAGCCCAGCCAGCCCGCCAGCTGCAGCCAACCAACCAACCAGCCAGCCAGCCAGCGAGCGAGCAACCAGGGAGTGCGTCCCACCACCACTGCAACCATCTCTCACCCTCACTCGCTCACAGTCACTTGCTCTTGCTGCTCACAACCACTCGACCATCGTCCCTACCGTCCATCCCGACATCTACGCTTCGACCCAGCCAACACACCCGCCCACCCAACGCCCAGCCCACCTCCTCGACCACACCCCACCCCCCCTTCCCCCCGGTCCACCAAACCACGTCAACCACTCTCATCCACCGGCCCATGCGCCCATCACCTACATCCCAACATCCCCCGCCCCCCGCCTGACACACACTCGAGTCCTCCGGGTCAACAAGGCGGAGCAGTACAAGGTGTACCGCCGGCCGATCCCGCTTGAGCTGCTCGTGCTCATCACGCCCGAGGACCACTTCAACAGCGCGCGGTCACGAAAGCTCATTTCTCGCGGCACGAACAAGACCAAGGAAGGCGTCCACGTCCCGTCGTCGCCGTCAGCAACCCACACTCCGCCCTTGACTCACACACATCTACCCCTCCGAACACCCCTGTCACTCTCCTCCCACAATGTCCTTGCCCCCCGGACAGCGACCTGGCGGCGCGCGCCCCCAGCGACCACCGTACGGCCATCCCGCTCACCCCGGCCACCCAGGACAGCCCCAGATGGGCCGCCCGTCATCGCGCAACGCCGCTTTCGAGAACATCTTTGGACGCCCCGCCGGCGGACACCATCTCGGCGGCCCAGGTCCCATGGCACCCGGCCCGCACGGCGGCCCGCCCCACGCACAGCGCGCACCCTACCCCGGTGCACCAGCTTACCCGCCCGCGAACCCCGCGCAGCCCAGCTTCCCCCCGACGCAGCCGACTGCATTCCCCCACCCCGGCGCGCCCAAGCCGCACGGCGGAGCACCGAATCCCTACAGCAACTACCCCGCCGAGGCGTACCGCGCACCAGCACAGCAGCAGGGATACGACGCATCGAACAGTGGCGCGTACGCGAACATGCGAGGTCCGAGCTATAACGTGAGTTGAAAGAGGTGTTCGCGCGCCAGATTCGAGACACCGCGATCGCGATCGGCGCGCACCTCGCGTTCCGCACGAACGTGACTGACCTCGCCCCCCAGCCGCAGATCCAGCAACTCCAGTCAGCAGACGCTGTCCCGAACCGCCGCACATCGCTCAACCAGAACACGCAGAGCGGCAGGCAGTACTTGCAGCGCGCGCCGACGCAGACGTCGTACAACTCGTACCAGTCGCCCGGAGATCGTCTTCCCCAGGTCCAGGAGCGTCTGCCCCACATCTCCGTCATTCCTAACGGTGGCAGCGGAGGAGGGTCAGGACAGCCTGTAGCTCCACTCCAGCAGCAGAAGACGGGAGGCAGCGTTGTCATGCCCCATCCCAGGTCCATGTCTGGTAGTGCCGCCACGGGCCTGCAGCCGATGACCCAGGCGTCCGTGCCGCCCCGCTCGCGCTCCCTGCACCACCAGGGCGGGCGCCCGCCGCCGCAGAGCAACCCGTCGCAGGACTCGTCGCGCATCCGTGTCAACATCCCGTCCCCCACTATCAGCGGAGGAGGGATTATGCCCTTCCCGGAGATCCAGACCGAATCGACCATCTCTGGACGCCACAGCCATGACCAGGACTCGACAGACTTTTCGCGCGCGATGAGCGACCTGAGCCTGAACAACGGCAACGACTCGATGCACGCGACGACGAGCGAGTCGTCCTTTTACGCGGACTCGATCAGCGGCCTTCCCCGCGACAGGCGGAGTGACCACCACCTTCGTGCTTGGGACGGTGGCCAGGAGCCGCAGGAGAGGTTACATGACATCAATCGTGAGTCGTTATCCTGGCGTTACACACGCCCCCCGAGACACAACAACACATGCTCACACCGTTTCCAGCCTCACGCCAGCCGGTCGCCTCGGGCTCCAAGATGCCAATGCATCGACGTCAGCCGTCTGACTCTTCCATTGCGAGCAGCATATACACCGTCAACGGACGCATGGCGTAAGTGTCTCTAGTTCAACATCACGGTGGCCAAACGCCGGGGCGGCACGTGCTTGCGTCTTTTGTCCTCTACCCCTTGGTGTCAATAACAAGCCGCCGTCACCGTGACACAGTCATTGACGTCTTTTCCAGACCGCTTTCCCAGATCGATAACACGGGCCTTGCGTACGATTCGGCCATTGGATCTCCAACCACCCCGAACGGCTCAGAGAACGGGTACCCGACTATGAATCGAGTGACCCGCAAGTCGATGGAGTCCACCCATTCGCTGCCCCTTCCTCAAGAGTCGCCACTACCGCCTGGAGCCGCCAACAGTGTCTACGACCACCGCGCCATGTCGTTCTCGGGATCAGGTGTGAACCGCAGGGATGTCGTCCAGGCGGTGCGCTCGTCGTCCATCAAGTCGCCTTCCGGATCTGGTATCGGTGCCCTCGGCATCACGCTCGATAATGTCGGCAACTCGCCCGTCAAGTCGACAAAGTCGATGAAGCACAGCACCCCGCCCATTGTGCCTGCCGACATTGAGGTTGACGCCATCCCTGCGCTGCTTTCGACTGTCGCCGAGGCGTTCCGCACGATCATCAAACCGACCGAAATGATCAAGGACGGCATCACGTACAAGGACGCATTCGACGGAAGGACCGCCGTCACGCTCATTGCGAGGATTATTAACACTGATGATCGCAATCTCGCCCTTCTGCTGGGCCGAGCACTCGACGCGCAAAAGTTCTTCCACGACGTCGCCTACGCCCACCGTCTACGCGATACACCTAATGAAGTGTACCAGTTCAAGGAGCGGTTGGTGGCCCCGTTCACGCAGCCCGGAGCGGCCGACTCGCCCTCGAGCGACCACTTGAACCTGTTACGCCCTTCCTCGACTGGCAGCGCCGTTAGAGGCGGCGGTGCCGCTCCTTCCATCCACTCGACAAACTCGGTCTTCTTCAACAATGCGACCGGAGGCGGCACGCCGCGGCCGTCGCCGGGCGTCGACGGCGCCACCCCACAGTCGTCAGACGACGAGAGCGACGATCTGCCGAACGGAGTGTTCACGCTGCTGACCGAGTGTTACTCGCCGACGTGTTCGCCCGACGCTCTCTGTTACTCGATCTCGTGTCCGCGCCGACGCGAGCAGATTGAGCGCCTCAACATGAAGAGCGCGCACCCCGGTCTGCAGCGGGAGGTCGAGGACAATGTCGACGACGTCATTGTCAAGCCGACCGGCACGCTCTGGATCGACTCGGTTTCGCAGGAGATTCTCGATTCCGTCGACGACCAGGAGAAGAAGCGCCAGGAGGCCATCAACGAGGTCATGTACACGGAGCGCGACTTTGTGCGCCACCTCGAGTACCTGCGCGACTTCTGGATGAAGCCGCTGCTCTCGTCCGAGGTCGTCCCGGCTAACAGGCGAGACGAGTTTGTGCACCAAGTCTTCTGGAACGTGCAGGACGTGCTTTCTGTCAACCACGTGCTGGCTGAGCGCCTGACGAAGCGCCAGAAGCAGCAGCCCGTCGTGCAGTCGATCGGTGACATCTTCCTCGAGTGCGTCCCGCACTTTGAGCCGTTTGTCACGTATGGAGCGCACCAGCTGTTCGGCAAGTACGAGTTTGAAAAGGAGAAGGGCGCGAACCCGGCGTTCCAAAAGTTTGTCGACGAGACGGAACGCAAGCCCGAGTCGGACAAGCTCGAGCTGAACGGATACCTGACGAAGCCGACGACGCGTCTCGGCCGATACCCGCTGCTGCTCGGTGCCGTCCTGAAATACACGCCGGACGACCACCCAGACAAGACGGACCTGCCGGTTGTGATCGAGATGATCCGCGAGTACCTGAAGCGTGTCAACACGGAGACGGGCAAGTCAGAGAATGTGTTTGAGCTCGCGCAGCTCGAGCGCCAGCTCGTGTTCCGCCAGCACGAGAACATTGACCTTCGCCTCAGGGATAAGAACCGTGAGCTCGTCCACAAGGGCCCCATGAAGCGTCGTGGCGGCACGCAGGGCGAGAATGCCGACCTGATTGCGTTCCTGTTTGACCACGCTTTCCTGCTTGTCAAGTCCAAGTGGGTCAACAAGGCGGAGCAGTACAAGGTGTACCGCCGGCCGATCCCGCTTGAGCTGCTCGTGCTCATCACGCCCGAGGACCACTTCAACAGCGCGCGGTCACGAAAGCTCATTTCTCGCGGCACGAACAAGACCAAGGAAGGCGTCCACGTCCCGCCCAAACCCGAAAGCAGGCACGGATTCTCGATTACCGTCGTGCACCTCGGCCGCAAAGGATACCAAATCCAGCTGTGGGTCGACACGTACCAGAGCCGCAAGACGTGGGTCGAGAACATTGAGAAGCAGCAGCAGATCATTCGCGACCGGTCCACGATCTTTACGAGCGAGACGATTTCGGAAAATTACTTCCAGGGACTCAGACGGATAACGTGCGTCAGTCCTTACGACAATGGCAACCGCATGATTTACGGTACCGACGAGGGAGTGTACTTTTCCAACCTGCGCGACCCCAAGCTGCGCGAGCCCGTCAAGGTCATCAACCTCGTGGACGTTACGCAGGTCGACGTCATTGAGGAGTACCAGCTGCTGGTGGTTCTGCACGAGCGCTCGGTCACGACGTTCCCGCTCGACTGCCTGGACCCGAACGACCCGAATGCGGCGCTGAAGCGCGGCAAGCGCATCTCTAGCCACACGAGTTTCTTCAAGTCTGGCATCTGTCTCGGGCGCACGCTCGTTGCGGTTGTCAAGAGCTCCCCGCTCAGTTCGACTATCAAGGTGCTCGAGCCGATCGACCAGAACATGCGTGGCAAGAAGCCGCAGACGGGCTTCATGCGCCGCATGAATGGTGGGCAGGAGAGCCTCAAGGTGTTCAAGGAGTTTTACATTCCGCTCGAGTCGTTCAACATCCACTTCCTCAAGACCAAGCTCTGTGTCGGGTGCCAGAAGGGCTTCGAGATTGTCGACCTCGAGACGCTCGACATGCAGAGTCTGCTGGATCCCGAGGACTCAAACCTGGACTTTGTGCTCAAGCGCGACGGCGTGCGGCCCATGGCCATCTACCGCATCGAGGGCGACTTCCTGCTGTGCTACAACGAGTTTGCGTTCTACGTCAACAAGAACGGGTGGCGTTCGCGCGAGAAGTGGGCCATCATCTGGGAGGGCCAGCCGACGTCGTTCGCGCTGCAGTACCCGTACGTCATTGCGTTCGAGCCCTCCTTCATCGAGGTCCGGCACGTCGAGACGGGCCATCTCGTGCAGATCATCCCCGGCCACAACATCAACTGCATGTTTGCCGACATGCCGCCGTCGACGGTGAATGCGCCCCCGCCGCCACGACAGCTCATGTACGGCGGCCAGCAGCCTCCGCCCAACATGTACGGCCGCCCGCCGCAGATGTACCCGCAGACGACTGGCGGGCCGTACGGCGGCTATGCCAATGGGCCGAACGGCATGGCGCAGCAGCAGCGTATGCACGGCCCCGGGTACGGGTCGATGCAAGGCCGCCCGCCCATGCCGGGCATGCCGCAGCAGTACATGGGCCCCCAGCAGATGATGCGTCCCCCAGCAGGCCCGCAGCACAACTTTGCCTTCCGCCCCCAGGTCATCTTCACGAGCGACGAGCACCATGTGCAGTTCCTGAAGCTGCCGCCGCGGGGGAGGCGGGGCAGCGACGCGAAGAGTATAAAGAGTATGAAGTCAGTCCGAGCCTAGGGCCCGTAGGGCCCGGCGAGGACTATCGTCTAGGCGCTCGAAGGGCCCGCAAGGTCCGCCGAGCCAAGTTATCACGCCTCGCATGTCGGAGGACTCCACGCTCAGCTCAAGTGACGTCTACCCGCCCCGCATACCCATAGCCCCAGTGCGACGAGCAGCCTACCACCCACCCCACCACACCAGCAACTTTTCTCCCCTTAACTTGGTTAATCACGTTTTTCCTTCAAGTTGTAGCATCATGCATGTGGATTGCACTCGAGAGCACGAGCGAGCGCACGCCGAGCGCAGCGAGGCGTGAGTGCGAAGGGCAGTGGGCACTGAGCACTGAGCGGAGCGAGGTGCCTCGTCTCGTGCGGAGAGTCAGGAAGGGAAAGGAACGAGCGTGGGAAAGTTTACGCGTGGACCGAGATTGCCCCTGGCCCTTTACGCGTCTCACCTGTCCACCTGTCCTGCAAGTTCCTCAGCCTTACCCTTCTCCTCAACAATCACAATTCATAATGTCTGCGCCGCCCTCGCCAACACTGAGCGATAGCGAGCTCCTGGAAGGTCTCGAGGAGAAATTCGACCTCGGCAAAGAGAGGGAAAGGCGCCTAGCGGCTCTGAAGGAACAGAGCGACAAAGCCAAGAGACTGCAGGAGACAGAGTATGGAAGGGTGGTGACGTATGGCGATGAGAAGAAGCTGATTGAGCGCATGTCGTGAGTGTCGTGAGTTATCCCCTATGGTATCCCCTATCCCCCTCTCTCTCTGTTGTGGGCCGACGCTCGCCGACGCTCGCCGAGGCACTCCCCGGCCACTCTGTCGCTGTGGTGTCAAGCCGCCGACTGGGCGGCCCGGCGGCCGTGGACGACGACCGGGTGCTCGTTGGAGTCAGCGGGCACGGGGGGCACGGTCCCGCGGCCGCGAGGCCGCACGATCTCACGGCCTAAAGGTTGACAGCCTGACGGCCTGGTACACCTCAATCGGCCTCACTCGTCCCGCGGCCTCCGGCCTCGTTCGGCCTCGCTCGGCCTCGTTCGGCGCGGACAGCTCGCTAACGCTCGCTCGCAGTAAGGAGAAATGGTGCATTATCCACTTCTTCCACCCCGATTTCCCGCGGTGTAGGATCATGGACAAGAAGCTCGACGTAAGTGCCCCCTTCCTCCGCTCCTTCGTTCCTCTCTCGCTACCCCATGTGCAGCATCGCACACCTCGCACACCTCGCACACCTCGCTCCGCCCGCTCCGCCCCGCTCGGCGTTCAGTTCTATCCCGCTCGCCTCGCACTCCTTCGGAGCGCTCGCTGACAAAGAAAGGAATTGGCGCCCAAATACCCGCACACGCTCTTCCTCCGCGCCTCCGTCGCCGACATTCCCTTCCTCGTCGGCAAATTGGGCATCCAGGTCCTGCCCTGTGTCTACGTCTTTGTCGACGGCAGAGGGACAGACAGATTGATCGGGTTTGAGGACCTCGGGCATAATGACAATTTCACGACGGCCGCGCTCGAGTTTAGGCTGAAACAGAGTGGTGAGTTCCGCCGCCGATGCTGAGCCTCTGCCAGCTCTGCCGTCAGGCAGAGGCCGGCAGAGGCGAGGCCCCTGCTACTTTTTCTTTAAATCGTGTATTGTGCGATGAGCCACTGGGTCAGCAGGTCAGCACTTTCGAGACTAGCACGGCCATCAATTCTAGCTAGCTAGCTCGGATCGGGTGCTACACGGACGCTCTCCCGGCTGCTCACTCTCGCTCACTCCCCCTCACTTATCGCTCGATCGGCGTACTAACACCAGGCGTTCTCCACTCCGGCCCAATCACGCTCGCGTCCCTCGTCGGGGAGAGGAAGGCGGTCGACTCGGACGAGGAGAGCGACGACGAGCGGCACACGGACGACAAGGCGCGCCGCGCGCGCAGGGGCAAGGTCGGGATTCGGAATGGGATTGCGAACCTCGGCGAGGACTCGGACTAGTCCTGGGCCGAAGGGCCGAAGGCCCGACTGCCTTGACTGCCTTGACTGGCTGGCCCATGGCCCCGCTCTCAGTTCTAGGTTCTCAGATGGAGAGCTGAGGAGTGCTGGCAGTATGGGCGGAGGGAATAGGGATGGAGGTGAAGAAAGGGAGAGAAGCGGAGGGAGTTAGGGATCAAGACCATCTTGTACACTTTCATGCATTGTCACGGCACATATTACTTCTGACTGCACTACACACACTCTCCTTCTGTCTCGCTCCGCGGCACTGCGTGCCGCTCCGCTCATGCACGCGCGCCCGCCGCCTCGCGCATCGCCCTGTAGATCGCCTGCACCTCTGGCCCTTCCTCAACCCCGCCCTGACCCTGGGTGTCCTGGGCCGTATCGAGCGCCTCGCGCATGTGCTTTGGGTTTGTGGATCCACACAGTGGATGGATACCCCAGCTGCCTGTCAGCTCTGTTCCTTATTGCGATAGCTCACAGAATGGCACAGCGGTATATCGCCTGCTGGGGCGTGAGGCCGTTATCCCTCGCCAGCTGCACGAGCGCGGGGAATCGGAGCAGGGACGGGGAACCAGTCAGCGTCCAGAAGGACTGGTACTCTATGCCCTTCTTCTTGCACAGGTCAAGCACTGAGGTCAGCTCAAATCTCCCTTCTACTTTGCTGCGACCATCGATAGAGTATGATGGGTCGGCACCGCACCCCTGGCGGGTGCGGTCCCCGACGCACTTACCATCCCAGTCCCACCCGTTTCCCTCGTACCACCTGTTCTGCACCGTTTTGATGTCGCACCCAGCGTCGAGGAGGGATTGGAGGTAATTCGCGTCGTAGATGTTGGAGATGCCGTATTGGCCGATGGTGCCGTTCTCCACGAAAGTGGCCAGGGTGCGGAGGGCTGAGAGCGTGTCCTGGTTATGTCAGCTTGCGAGACCGCGTTTTCAGCTGTTAGAGCAGCCTGCCTCCGGCAGTCCGCGGCCCACTCACATCACGCCGCCGCATCGGCGAGTGCAGCAGGATGCTGTCTATCTTCTGCACGCGGAGGTTTTGCAGTGACTTGGCCACGCTCTGCTTCACTTGTTCCTCGACTGGCATGTTTGGATCATACGGCAGAGGCTGTGACCGATCCTGCCCGTCGATTGAGGTGAATCTGGCGTCAGCTGCGGCCTCAACAACTACCAGCTGCCTTCCCCGCCTTTCCCGGAGCATTTACTCACTTCGTCTGCAACCAAACATCCTCCCGCTTCACGATCCCCTCGTCAATTGCCTTCGCCAGCCCCTCGCCGACGAGATCCTCGCTGTCGCGGTCAGCTTTCGGTCTGGCGCTTTTAAGCTCACCGGTAATGTTTGGGCTGGCACGCCGTGTCGATCCCCCGGAACCCGGTCTTCAAAGCCGTGTACACGAGTCCCGCTGTTGTGTCCTTCTTCCACGCCGTGCCGTAGAGTATTGCGGGCGGGAGGCGCATGTCGCTGCTGCTGCTCATGGTTGAGTTGGAGAAGACGAAAGAGGGGCGCTGGGAACGGCACTTGACGTCACGGGAGTGCAGCGGAGGTCGGAACCAAACAAGATGTGCCTGGTGGAGGTTTGCAGGTCGCGCTTCACTCATGTCAACACATCTCCACTGTCTCCTCTTCCTACGTCTGGCAACCCGACCTCGAAACGAACGGCACTGACGTTACAGTTGCTTCTGGCATGCTACTGAACCGCACAGCTTTGCAAAATGTTTTCCCGCTGTGAAGGGTCGTAGAGCAAAAAGCAAAAAGAGCGGAGGCCAGGCGCCGAGCGAGGCCTGGTGTGGAGCCCAAGATGAATCGAACCTAGTACGGGTCCGACTCGACTGGACCGCTTAACCAGGACTTTCCCTCGGCGGCCAATAGCCCGTTGCGCTATGGACTGATGTTCGATCCGGAATGCTGCCGAGAGACCCCCTGTCCCGGCGCACGTGATTGGCCACTGGACCACGCGAGCTAAGGGGGACACGTGACTGGATCCAGACAGGCTGGCACTGGCTCAAGTTACCAACCGGGCCCTCCCCCTCTTCCACCCCTCCTCCTACATGGGCGCGCGCACCTCCATCTCTCCAAGCCACAAACAACAAAAGATCAAGCTGCCGTTAAGCAGCTCTGAGCTTCCCGTCGGAGAATCGAACTCCGATCTCCCGCGATCAATCATGACAAGCGAGCATACTAGCCGTTATACGAACGGGAACTCAATGTTCGGCGTGTGTGCTGCGTCGTCCGCTCCCGTGGCTGCGTCGCGGCGCCGCGAGTGGCAGCGATGGAGCAAGCATCAGCACAAGGAGTTAGGGGGGAAGCTGCTATGAAGAGCTGTCACCAAAGGAGACGTCTTGCGACATGAGCATGTGTTTTCAGGGCTCACGGTGATACGCCTTCGATGAGGGTGCTCATGGTACGCGGATAGAGACACTCATTCAGACAACAGTTTGCTACAACTTTACGAGGTGGCGAATGACTTCAAGCAGCACACGAGACACCGGTGCAAACGGTGGCGTCCGTGGCAGGCGCCTCGGCCTCTGTGCGCGCCTTCTTCTCGCTCTCTTCCTTTCCATTCTGGGCAGCCTTGCGCTTGGCCAGATACTCCTTCTTCCACTTGGCGCGCTCCTGGCCACGGGCGATATCCTCCTGGGCACGCTTCTCGCCGACGTCAAAGTCCTCACGGAGCCAGCTCCAGCGCGTCTCGGGGGGAATGTAGTTGTCGCCGCGCTTCTCCTCGGTCCATTTCTCGTACGCGTCCTCGCCGGACACGTAAGCGTCGAGCATCTCGCCAAAGGGCAGGTCGTTGTGAATGAGGAAGGCGCCGGAGAGCTCGCCGTCCTTCAGGCGGTAGATCATGGGCACGCCGCGGATCGCCCACTCCTTGCGAGGCCAGAGGTTATTGTCGAAGCTGGGGTCAGCATCTATATGGCAGGGGGAGGGCTCACTCATCAAGGGTAAAGGGAACGACAAGGGCGTCTGAATCGTGTCAGCAGGAAACTAACCAAACGTATGCGCAACGTACGGTGCTCATCTCCCTTGAAGACGCGCTCGATGTCGGGCGCAGCCTCGTTGCACGAAGGGCACCAGCTCTTTCCGTCCTCGTCCTTGGAGCCAGTGAAAACGACGAATGTCTCCGACGGCGCAGCCTTGATGTCGGCCTTGAGCGTGTCCCAGCTGTTTTGTTAGCGAACGGGACCACTTTGTCAAGGATCGGGGGCTCACTTGGTGTCCTGAAGAGGCATGATGAGGTTTGTCGGTAAGGGGGTGATGAAAGGAAGCTGTCAGGAGAACGACAGCAGTTATAGTCCGAGCTAGAGTGATAGCGAGTAGAGTTCTCAGCTTATCGTGTGAGGCAGCAAACAAACATCTCTAGCGGGGCCCTGGTCCGTGTGAGCCCCGGCTCTAGCGCGCTTTGCATGCGCATACACTAGACTCTCGCAGCAACTCCTGGCTGCTTCTTCTGCCTAGCAGGAGATCTTACCCCGCGTTTAGGCCTAAACCGATGACAGCACGCAGCACACTGCGGTCACGGGTTGATCGCCGACAGCCTCGGAGAAAGGATGGCGCGATCGGCGTGGTGGCCGTTGAGCCCGACCCACACGGTAAGTAGCTCCCTCGGGTCCAGGCGGGGCGACCTCTCCCCGCCCATGGCCGCCCAGCAGACAAGCAACGTGCTCGTCTGTGCCATAGCCTGTGGATAAAGGACTGCGACCCTTTCTCGGACCGTCGGTCCGGTCAGCCTGACCCAAAGTCAGTTGAAGTTTATCACCGTGCAAACCTCATTCCGTTACACTCCCCCACCCACCGCGACGCGACTGATTTCGTGCATGGCAATGTTCATCCAGTCACATGATCGCAGCCGTCTGCATGCACCACATGCTACACCCCCTTTCGACTTGTATAGCGTGCTAAAGAGGTCAGATGACGGCGCGGAAAGCAGGCAGACTAGTCCCAAAATAGCCCCTGCCAGTGGGTCAGGCACGCTCTTATATCCGGACTGGAAGGATAGGCGTGCTGCACATCTCTGAACAGTGTTCATGCAATTCCTGTACAAGCAACCCGACACCCAGATTATGTTTAGCTTTGACGAATGGCTTTGAACATCGGTCTTTGAGAGTGTAGTCGCAGCCTGTGTACTCTTGAAACGGCGGGGGCCACCGCAATCAGCGTACGCTCACTAGCACCGGAGGTCAGGAGGAGCTGGGGTCCTGAGCTTGCGCCTGCAGCAGCCCCTTGAATCACTACAACGACAGAGGCGTGGCGTCAGATGACATTTAGCACGCCTGATGAGCTGTGTTGGTGCATGTGTGTTATTCTACCGCCGCCTCTAAATTTCGAAAACTCATGATAGTGCCACAATCCTCGACCTCAAATAGCACCATCAACGCACCAACTACCCCGTCCTCCCTTTCTCTCCGCCGCACGTCCCAACCAGTGTTCGACGCAAAAAATCAAGCCCATAAGGAGTTGTTGTGCTTCCTGTCGGAGAATCGAACTCCGATCTCCCGCGATAGTCCTTGACAAGCGAGCATACTAGCCGTTATACGAACAGGAACTGGACGGAAGTCCGAGAGGGCGCTGTGCCGGTCCGTCGCCGGCGCGGTGGGCGGTTGGCGAGCTTGGGGGAAGGTGTTAGCAGGGCAGCTTGTGTGCTGTGAACTTGCGGTACCCTATCTGTACCCTCCGTCTGTTGTAGAGCCGTGCTCGCAACGATGGGCGGATGGATGGCCGAACGCCTCAGGGGTGCGTGCCACTCCGCAATCTGGTCAGCTGATTACAAACGTATCCTAGGATGCTATCATACATTATTTAGGAAAAGCAAATCCTAATCCCAATTAAGTCAGTGGCACACCGAAATCACCCCGTCCCTCAAGCCACCCACCCTCCATCCAACCATCCGTCCATCCGACCGTCAATGCAACAAAACCAAAAGGATCATGCCTCCACAGAGGACTTCATGCTTCCCGTCGGAGAATCGAACTCCGATCTCCCGCGATAGTCCTTGACAAGCGAGCATACTAGCCGTTATACGAACGGGAACACCTGTGGTGGTGTTGCGCCCTGCGGCGCCGCGTCTGGCGGCTCGCGCCGCCGGTGCAACGAACGCGGGAGGATGCAACCTCGGTGCGCATGGCACCTGGAAACGAGGGGCCAGTCGATTCATCCTGCTACAAGAGAAAGGGTACATTGCTCTGCGAGTATCGGACGTTCCTTCTTCGCTTCCGTCGTACTCTTTTCGTTCAAATTTCATTCACTGAACCTGCTTCGGACTGCCCCCTCCTTCCTAAAACCATGGGTCCACAGATCGACAACGTCGACCCCGTTATGCCAAGAGCTGGCCAAGGAGGGAGTTGGGGAAACACTTGGTCGCGACCGCGTCCACGCCCGCGATGATGGTCGCGAGCTCGACGAGTTCCTTGCCGCCCACGTCGCGGATCCCCTTCACGGTGCGCACGGCGCGGAAGCGGGAGATGGTCTTTTTCATGTCGCCAAACTTTTTGAAGATCTTGACGATGCGGACCACCTTCGTGATGGGGAAGGCGTTCATGCCCAGCGCGACGCCCATGGCCGTGAGACACTTGGGCGCATTGAAGGGTTTGTCGGCGCGCGCGTCGAGGTCGAGGGTTCCTTCGGTCCCGTCCGTCTCGAAGATGGAGAGGGCACGCTCAGTGTGCGGAACCCAGAGGTTGGAGGAGAGCCAGGACGCAGTCGCGTCCTCTCCCGCATCGAGCACGTCGGCGGGGATGCTGTCCAGCCGGTCTAGGAGGGCCGAGGTCTCGGGGTCCAGCTCAAAGTCGTCGTCGTCAGTGTCGTCAGTGTCGTCGTGAGCCACCATATCGATGTCTCGGGCTTCGAAGGCAGAGTCTGCCAATACGGGAGCGGAGTCGGGCATAGGCGCCGGGGCGGCCAGGCTGTGGCCCACAAGAAGGGCGATGACGGCGGAGATGGCGATGGAAATCTTCATGTTGCTTGAGGTGTGATCGAGGAGGGTCGATGCTGTTGAGATGTCTTGGAGGTAAAATGGTGCTTCTTATATACCTTTCTCACCGGGATTCTTGGTGCACTCCAAGACGACTCCAAGACGTAGAAGGGCGGTCGATGTCGGACAACGACATGTTGCCGAGTCCAGGCAGTGTCAAGCCTCACAGTCAGTACTCATCAGCTTCCATCCGTTGGACGCGTTGAGGGCTTGCGCCAACTCGTCCGGCTGACCCAAGACACAACGCGAAGCCGATGTGACGCCGACGTGATCGCGATCTGAAGCGACGCCGGGCCGGATCGTGGGTCTTGCTTCGGGGGCGGAAGTCGGGCAGCGGACCACAGAGTGACAGCCATGTCAGCTGGTCATTTACAATCCCGTCAGCATAGCCATTGTTATTGCCTTACGAAGAACGTCGCAAGCTGCGTCTCTCTATCCCGCCCAGTCTGCGTGGAGGTTACAGAGCTATAGAGCTCGGGCGCGCCCGCATCCATCGATCATCGATAAGCGCAATGGTAGTTCAGATAAGACCCGCCTCAACCAGTGACTTATCCGATCGAGCAGCGTCTAGAGCCATCATCCGCATCGAGCTGACATCATCATGCGACGCGACCGGGCTTCATCGCCACGATTGCCAAGCCGGCAACAGATTAGTATCCCTCGGCCGCGCAATTCATTCACCCGTTGATTAGATTACAAGGCCCGTCCCGAGTAGAACGAGTGGCATGCTCGACCGAGCGTCGAAGCGATACAAGAGTCGTGCGGTGCAGGATTACGATAAGATTTTACTTGATCCGGCGCAGCACAGAAGGTTGGGTAGAAGCATCGAAGCAGTGCCACAATCTCGGATCCGAAGATAAGCTTTCGGTGTCCACATCGCGCTCCGCCCTCCACACTTCATACTTCCCTCAAGACTTCCGTCACCTCTCCTCATGTGCCAGGAGAGGACCTAGAGGACCTCGTGCCACACTAAGCCGACCGGCGGCTTCTTGTGGACTGTCTTGAGATCGGCGATGACATGCCCCGTTGTTAAGAAGTCATGGTCTGCGGGGATACAGACATCGCCGTGCGCCAAGCTGACGACCGACGACAGATTACACTCCTCGGTCGAGCAGTGCTGACGATAAGATTGCCCCTGGCCTGTTACCCCCATGTGGTGACCAACGTGTAATCACTGTAGACGTCACCCTAAGTTCTGTCCAAGCATGTCTACCGTGTCCCCGACGATATGTACGTCAGATTTAGATGGCTGCATAAATCGACTCGTCTAAAACGTCAACATTCAAGAATTACAATCTCAGGGGCTATAACTTCTCTTATCCTCCTACTCATATCGTTCGTCGTCTCGTCGTCTCATCGTTCATCGAAAGCATCGAAATATATGCTTGGAAAAAAGGGAAAGAAAAGGGAGCGTGTGCGGTCGGGGAACAGCATGCACAGACGAAACGCACTCCTCGGCTCTCCTTCCTGCTCGCTCGCCGCGCTCGCCGCGCTCGCCGCGCTCGCCGCGCTGCGCTCCCTCCCGTCTACTACTCTGTATTGCTCGTCTCCGATGGCTCAGGCTCTCGTCGCCTCTCGCCCTCTCGCCTTCGCTCCGCTCGTGCCGCCACCACCTATGCTCCGCCAGACTACCCAGCATACCCATACGCCGGATACGCCGGCGCGATCTTCTCGGGACACTAAACGAGATTGTCGATGTAGTCTTGCGGCGGCCTGGTGGGGACGGGCGGAGCCGGACCAGTGGGGAGATGCGTGAGCGGCCTGGCTTTGGTAGGCGTCGACTCGAGCGGCTGAGATGCAGTGCCGAGGAACGAGTATCGTCCATTAATCGTGGCGAGGGGCGACGTCGGCATGTCGCCCAGCAGACTGATGGGCGGGAGTTGCGGCGGAAGCGTGGAGACTCCCGGCTCGGGTTCGGGCGACTCGAGATCGCGCGGCGTGCGGATCGCATCCTCGTAGGATGTCGGCGCACTGACGCCAGAAGAGGCCGAGGGGCCGGGAGGAGGGGACACGGAACCCGTCGCCCGGGCGACACGCGTTGTGGCCTCTTCGTATCGCCTTCGCATCATTTCCTTCTCCTCCTCGGCGGACATGTACGGTTTGGCCTGAGACTGCGACGCCTGCGCGCGAGGCGGCGAGTTACCAGGAATCTGGATCGGGGGCGCCTGGCGTGGGTCCACGGCACGCTGGGAGCCAGAGCCGCCAGAGCCGCTAGCGACACGGCCCTGCGCCTCCTCGAATCGCTGCCTCATCATCTCCTTCTCCTGCGCTGCGGTCATGTACGCGGCCGGCGTGGAGCTGAACTGGGCGGGAGGCGTACCAACCACATCCTCGAAGGCCGGAGGCGCGGCGCTCGGCACACTGCCTGAGGGCGAGGTGGCGCGCGCGACGCGGTTAGTCGCCTCCTCGTATCGCCGGCGCATCATCTCCTTCTCCTCTGCGGCTGACATGTAGGCGGCAGGTACGTTGGCCGGCGGCGGCGAGCCGGCCGACTGCTGTCGCACAGGCTGCGCTGTGCCGTTGCTGCCATTGCTCCCGCTTGCCACATCGGGCGCACAAGTCGAGCTCGCCACGCGCCGCGTCGCTTCCTCGTACCGCCGGCGCATCATCTCCTTCTCCTCCGCCGCGCTCATGTACGCCGCGGGGACCGAGTTTTCGCGCTGCGGCGTCGGCGAAGCGGTTCCAGCACGAGCACCCGAGCCGCTGGCCACGGCCGCGGCCGCAGGAGAGCCAGTGGCGGACGCGACGCGGTTCGTCGCCTCCTCATACCTCCTTCGCATCATCTCCTTCTCCTCGGCCGCTGACATGTAGAGTTTCTGCTCGGGCGACTGGGCCGCGGGCGGAGACTGCGTCATGGGCGGGGACTGGGCGCGGTCCGAGCTGGAGCCCGAGCCGACACCCGTCGCGCGGGCAACCTTGTTCGTCGCCTCTTCGTAGCGCCGGCGCATCATTTCCTTCTCCTCGGCGGCGGACATGTATGCCTTCTGCGGGGTCTGGTTGGGTGTCTGCTGCGGCGTCTGGCTCGGCATGCGGTTGTGACCTGCATTCGAAGCAGGCGGGCTCGGCGACGTCGCAAGCGGCACGCCCGTCGCGCGGGTCACGCGGTTCGTCGCATCTTCGTACCGCTTGCGCATCATCTCCTTCTCCTGCGCGGCCGACATGTACGGCTCGGCGACGGCCGAGGGCTGGCCTCCCGGCGGGGGACCGGGGCGCGAGCTCGATCCCGCAGCAGCAGACGAGGAGGGACCAGCAGCAGTCCCGTTGCCGAAGAGCTCCTCGTATGAAATCGGGGCCTCGTCGGGCGCTGGCGGCGGTGCAGACGATCCAGCGGGAGCGCCCTGCGCAGCGTCACGGTTCGCAACGGCCGCCTCGTAGCGCAGGCGATCTTTCTCCTGGCCCGCGGACGGGTA
Organism: Trichosporon asahii var. asahii CBS 2479; assembly: GCF_000293215.1. Lineage (NCBI taxonomy): Eukaryota > Fungi > Basidiomycota > Tremellomycetes > Trichosporonales > Trichosporonaceae > Trichosporon > Trichosporon asahii. The sequence continues at coordinate 383,224 of NW_014040920.1, forward strand.
TTGGCCATTGGCAGCGTTGGGGTGCGAGGGAGGAGGCGTGTGGCTCATGGCGGCTGCAGCGCCAGCGCCAGCAACACCCACGACGGCGGCCGCAGCGGCAGGAGCAGCATAGGACGAGCTGCCCCCGGCATGTGACGAGCCACCAACACGGTTCTGGGCTTCTTCGTAACGCTGTCGCTGAATGTCCTTCTCCTGCGCAGCCGAGGCAAACTGACCAGGCGCGGCGCTGCCGTTTGCGCCAGCGTGCGCGTATCCGGGCGGTGCGCCGACAGGCACACCGGGGTTCGCGGGCGTCGGGGTTGCTGTGCCGGATCCTGATGCGACAGCGTTTTGCTGTCCAGTCGCCGTGGGTGACTCGGAGATGGCACCATCGGTAGGACGCCACTTGTTCGACTTGCTGTGCGTGAGGCCGCCAGGCAGCGGTTTGTCACGGAGCGACTCGACAGCGGGCGGCGAGGCCGTGTTACTCCTGCTAGCGGGATTCGGCGTCGGCATCGTTGTGAACTGACGGTCGCTCGGGGCGGGTCCCCAGTCCGAGGTCGTTGTTGTGCTCGTCGTCGTCGAGGATGAGCGGCGCGGGAACAGACCCGTAATCGTGTTCGCGGCAGCACCGAGGCGGCCCCCCATGGGGCCGCTGGCGGGCTGGCTGGGGCCAGCCGCATGCGGCGCACTTGCGTGGTACGGTGTCGGAGGCTGGGCACCGTTCTGCATCTTGTTGCTCAGCGACGTCGCTGAGGACGAGGGGTCGGACAGCTGCGGGCTCGACTTGAACATTTGTCCTGAGAGAGAGTTCAGAGGTCCCATGCCGCGCTGGCTCTCGGAGAGGCCGGCGACGTATCCGAGATCCCTGTTGCTGTCAGCGCAATACACTACAGTAACTTACCTGACACACTGCGTTGCCGCTTGCTTTCCAAATGCGCAGACATCGCAGGGCTGCTCAACAACAATGTTGCCATTGTCGCAGATGGCCTGCACGACAATCTTGTACTCGATGCCGAGCGTCTTGGCTCCGCGGACCGTCAGCATGGCCTCGTTGGCCGTCGGCACCGGTACGACAAGGCTTCCCTTAAAAGCCTTTTCTTCTCCGGGGCGCATGGTCTGGTTGATAGTGAAGCGCTTCGAGGTGACGACCTCGGTCTTGGTCGTCGGCTGACCAAGAGGCTTCTTAGACTTCTTGGTCGACTTGGTGTCCTCTTTCGGAACGAACGTGAACATTTCCACGAGCGAGACGTCGAGGGCCTGGAACGTGAAGGGCTGCGGGCTGTTCGACCTGAGGAGCGTCATGAGGAAGACAGAGTCGCCGGGTCCGAACGCCTGCTGCGGGCGCTCGACGACGAGGTTGACGCTGCCGTCCTGCGACTGTGCGACTTGCTGCGTCGACGCCTGGTACTTGGGCCAGGCGGACATGAGGTCGTAGCGGATGATGCGCAGGTGCTCCGAAGCAGTCGTCTGGGTCGGGGACGACTTGCGGAACAGGCCGCCCTTTTGCTTGTAGCAGATGCTGGCGACAAGCTCGTAGCTGATCGTGGCGCGCTTGTTGTCGAGCGACGGCGGAAGGTCCTCGAGCGGCAGCGGGATAACGAAGCGGAAGTCGCGGTTCGGCACAACCTCATACTCCTTGCCCTCGCCGGCCTTCCAGAGCAGGTGCACCTTGCCGACGTGGGTGTAGGCCGGTGTGCCCTTGGGCGGCGTGGGACCGCCCTTCACTGTCTCATACTTGCGAACCTCGACGCGGACCCACTTGGCCTTAACAGGTTGGGTGACGGTGCGGACTTCGACGGTGCCCTGGACAGTTGCGCCGTCGCGGTTCTCGGCGGGAGCGATGCCGGGGTGCCCGAGGATGAAGGGGCGATGAGCGGTCGCGCGCAGCGAGATGCGCACAGGCCCACCTGACTGGGTCATGCGGGCTGAGCTTTTGCGGGGTTCAGTGGGTGGGAGAAGCGAGCGTGGTCAGCTGGATGGAACGATGGCCGGTGAGAGGAGAGCGAGGTTCCGATGAAGCGGAGGGGGGAGAGTAGAGGGAGGGTGTCGAGAGCGAGGCGATGAGGAGAGGGAGGCGGACGGGGGCGTCTAGGGCGAGAGGGTGTGCCAAGAGAGTGACTGGGTGGTTGATAGGTGGTGTATGACAATTGTGAATGAAGAGACGGAAAGGAGAGAGTGGAGGATGGATGACGAGGAGTGTGCGGGGGGTGATGAGATGGATTCGGACTGGCCCTCGAGGGGTGGTGGTGTTCAAAGTCACAGCCCAGAGGAGGAGTGCGGATGGGAGAGGATGAATCGCTCAGGACGTCAGGACCACGGCTGCCGCTGTGAGTGGCTCGGCTCAACTGTCCCTGGCACAAAGGGGCGGGCCCAACGGCATCCGGACACCACGGCACGGCGTCCAGTCTGCTTTTAGGGACTTTGCGGATGAGAGCCGTCATGAACGGACACGCGACACGCCTCCTCTTCATCTGCAGCGCCCGATGCGCCTAGTACCGAGTACAGCGCCCAGCATACCGGACACAGCCCGCTCACTGCGCACTGCGCTCTGCACAGACAACGATGTTCTCGACCCTCCCCCAGTTGACAATGATTTGCCCCCGCAGCAGCCCAACTCTAGACGAAACAAGGTTTCGTTCCCCCCTTGCTCAGCTGAAACGACTGAAACCGTCCCTTCACCCGGGCCTTTGGGCTGGTGCGCTGATTCTAGTTTCCTTCTTACTCGACATTCTCTCGGCATGCTTTTTTTTCCTCTTCCCAGCACTTTTCATCCTCTCTCCTCATGCATAACTGGCCATCCAAAAGGGGAAGCTCACTGAGCAAGTGGTAGCTTTACGCTTTTCATTGGCACCTATCCCTTCGGCAGTGAGTGGTAGGACAGCGGGCATGGGACTATCCCCGCAGTGCCTCCATGTCACCTCGTGCTCACTACCAAGCTAGAGATGTGCCCATGTGCTGCGGTGGGAACAGGAGTACGCAAGCCGGTGCATCTCTGTGCAGACCATCAAGCGAAGCGCCGCGAAGACCAGTGATAAGCTCAGTTTTGTGCGTGACTCCTCGACTCCCGATAATTAATCGGGGTCTGGAAGCAGTGAGGGAACACACACACACTGACACGCTTGACTACTACTCTGGCAGACTTTTTTTCCGCAGATCACAGCAGCACAGCATCAGCTGGAGGAGAAGGAATGAACTCTAAACGCTCCGAAGCCTGCATCGCGTGCATCGCCATGTTCAGCGCGTCGACGCGTCGAGGACGTGGCCCACCCTAGACTAATGTATGGCACTCCCACACCCTGTTCAAAGCGGCGTTGTGTTTGGCCAGAATCCGCGAGAATCCGCAGAGCTGACGGCGGGCACACAGGATAAGGACGCCACTGTACTGCATCTGTCCCTGTGGGCTGAGAGGGCTGAGTGGCTGGTGGAAAAGGTAATCGTGGGAATATGGCTTTCGTCTCGCTACTGTCGAAACTGCGTGCAGCGCAGACATTGCTATGCATGCTTCGGCGGCGATCGGCCCTTGATTAGCTGCTGGTAGGGGAGTAGAAGGAAGGCTATGCTGCAGTGATCAGTGCAGATTACACCAGAGAGCTTAGTGCAGAGCCTGACGGCCAAGACTCTTCTGTACGCTCGGCGCAGAAGCACTCAGACAGAAGCAGACAGAAGCTGTACACCGTATGCGGTCCGAATGGCTATGCATGTTATTCAGCCTGCTCACACTCGTCGCCTCCGTTTGGTATTTGGAGGTGTGAGAGATGCAAGGCATGATCGGTCCGAGCTCGGCCAGCTCGGTGATTTCCGCTCGATCCGCTCGACTCAGCATTCCGACCCACCCTTTCGTCTCCATCACAGCACCTCCACACATTCACCTTTCACCTCTTCCAATTTCTCTCTCTCTCTATCATATATCGGAGCAACGCCTTCCTTGCGTCACCATGTCTGCGACGAACGGCGCAGCGCAGAAGTTAGCGTACAATATCCGCCCCGTGGACCCGGAACAGCTCCGCCTCCTCCGCCATGAAGTGCTCTGGCCCTCCATCCCCCTCTCAGCCCAACTCGCCGAGTACGACTACGCCCCCGGCGCCCTGCATCTCGGTCTCTTCCTGCCCTCCTCTGACCTGCGCGCTCTGTCTATCCCGCCTTCCTACGACTCGCTGCCCGTTGGCGTAGTCACTCTGGTTCCTGCGCCCTATACCCAGCCTCCCCAGCCTCTTCCCCCATCCCTCGCCTCGAGCCTGCCCGAGTTTAGGGGCGAACCCGCAACTCAGCTGAGGAAGTTTGCGCTGCACCCGAACCTCCAGGGCCGCGGATTGGGACGGGTCATGTTTGACGCGTGCGTTTCCGCCTTACAGAAGATGGACAGGGAGGAGGGGCAGGAGGGGCGGGAAGGGCAGGAGGGACGGAGACTGCTCCATCTCGACGCTAGGACGAACCAGGTCGGCTTCTACCAGCGCCTTGGGCTGAGTGTGCTCGACGAGAACGTGTTTACGAAAGTCGGGCCGAATGGCGACGGACCGGCCATTCCCCACTTGCGCATGGGGATTGTTATCTAGACACGTAGATGTGCGATAGAATATAGACTTGGCCGTGGAGGACGGGATAATTGTATGGCTTGCATAAATGTGACAAAGGTATGGTACGTCGGACTACTCTTCACTCTCTCGCTGCCGCTCTACTGAGCGAGTTTTACGTTGTTGGGAGCTCCTCACATTCGCCTACGGCGCCAAAGCATGACACCTCCGCCCTCCTCAGCTTTCACCTCCGCCTTTGCCTTCGGCTGCGCCTCAGGCCTAGAAGTTCATAACCTTGATACTCCCATGATTCGTTCCAAAGTCGTTGTCTTCACTCCAAATGTCCGGCCGGCAGACAGTGAGGATGCGCTCGGCGTCGATGAGCGGGATCGTGTCCTCCTCGCACTCCTTGCGCGTGATGAGATACGGGAATTCCTGTCCGCACGTCACCGCGTCATCGAGCGGGAGGCTCTTCTCGTGCTCGTCTGCGGCCAAGACGAGCTGGATGCCGTCCCAGTCTCCCTCGACTGCGTCGAGATCCGTCACCGAGTCGCCTGTCAGTTTCCCTTCCGAGGCGAGCAGGTCGAGCCGCTTGTTGATCTCGTGCTGCACGCGCCGGCGGTCAAAGTCGTAGCAGCACAGGTGGGGCACGAGCACGTGCCCGTCCTCGCTGCCCGAGTCCTCTTCGGGGCCGAAGAGCACCTCCTCCACCGTTACGTAGCGGTTCTGGTACACGTAGCACACCCATTCGGCCTGCGGGTGCTTCGGGCCCAGGGCACGCACATGCGGCGCGAGCTCGTCCCACGTCACGGTGCGCGGGACGTCGGCCCAGAGCTCCTCGAGCTGCTTCTCGCTGACCGTGACTGCGGCGGGCGGGATGAAGGTATTCCGTGCCAGGCGCTCGTCGAGGTCCTCCACGTTAGGGAGGTAGGAGATCAGCAGCGGCTTCGGGAACACAAACATGAAGTGCAGCACGTCAATGTCGTCTGGCTCCTCGACGTTGAGCAGCTGCTGCCGCACCGACACCAGTACCACGCCCGTAGCAGGATCCGGGACGAAGGGCGGCGGCGCATGCAAGGGGTACTCTGGGAAGGACTGGCGTGGGGGAGGCTCGACGCGCACACTCATCTGGGGCGGGAGAATGTTGTTCCGCAAGTCGGTCGTGAAGCGCGGCAGGTCAAACGTCTTGACGAGCGTCGGTCGCCATCGCCGATCACTGTCCGAGGGCAGTTGGTCGAAGGGCGGGAACGCGTACAGGTCGAGGTGGTGCGAGAAGTCGAGGTCGTGTGCGTCGTCCACCTCCGCCACCGGCCGATAGGCCGTGACGATGAACGACGTCGGGGTCAGCAGCTGGAAAGACACGAGCTCCTGCTTCGCCGCGCTCGTCAGCTCGCTGCACATGCGCCCCGTCTTCCAATTCCACCCGATGAGCTGGTCCGGGATCCGCACGTGCACGCGAGGCATCGCCACGTCCCGCACCGTCTGCTTGCGAAGCACGAACAGCGCGTCGTCGCAGATCTGGAACTCGAGGTTTGACGTCGTCTGCCACCGTGTCGGATGGAAGTTGAGCACGGGCGTCTCGGCGAGAGGATGCGGCTTGAAAGTCGACAGGCTCAGAAGGTGAATCTCCATGCAGTACATGATCGTCCCTCGGTCACGGTGTCCCCTGGCTGTCAGTTATGTCTGGACGTCAACGAAACTTACGATGTAGCCAGGAGCAGCAGGTCCTGTCCAGGGTCAACGGCGAGCTCGTGGATGACGAAGGACGACTTGTAATGTGTGCGCACGCTGTCGAGGTCCGACTCCTCGGTCTCCTCGACGACCTCATCAACGTCTTCATCATGCACGCTTCCGTCGACCGTCATCTCCTCCCACTCGTCCGGCTTGCGGAAGTCGTACACGGCCAGGTCGCGGCTGTACGTGGCATGTTGCCCGCCAAGCGTTAAATCCACGGGCGATCGCAGGAGCACGCCCTCGAGGTACTCGTACAGCCGCCCCTCGGCTTCTCGGAACGGCACAAGCTTCTCAGTCGACGGAGACAGATTGTGCAGCCGCGTCAGGCGCTCTCTCAGCTGGTTCAACAGGCTCACGGACGACTTGGGCACTTGGTGCGGCATGTCGGGTCGCGCCTTGAGGGCGTTCGGGTTCAGGCGGAGCGAGTTTGCAAGCAGCGCATGGCGCAGCGAGACCGCCGACGAGTTCGACATGAAGGAGTGGATGTGCTTGCATACCTGCGTCGTCAGCTTCTCCTTCACTTCCCTCAGCTGCTGGCACCAACCTCAGCGGCAAATGACACTCACTCTGTAGCACTTGGACAGCGAGTCGGCGTCGAGGTTCATGATGATCTCCATCAGGATCTCCTCCGGCATGTCCATTAACGTGACGCGCTGCCCATCTCTTGGTGTCTCGTAGGATAGCCGCTTGTGCTTGGTGCTGGGGAAGGAAGGGTCATCGGAGAAGGGGGAGTTGCGGCTGGAAGGCAGCTGGCTGGGTGGATCGCTGGGTTCGCCAGTCGTCACGGTCGAGACCGACGACGCCGACGGGGTGGTGGGCTCGCTGCTGGGGTCCATGCGGCCTGCTGATGCCCCCATTCTTTTGCGTTTCCGAGTAGAGGACAGTATGGTGGATAAGTGCGGTGATGATGTAGCGACTGTAGCGCTGCTGCGATCTCGGTCGCCTGGTGTCCACAAAATGAAATCAGCGCTGGCGGGAGCAAACCCTGCAGCCCGTCCCTGGGTGGCGACAACCTTGACGTATTGCTGTTAAACCGGAGGATTCGAATCAGCAGCAAGCGCAGCATGCATAGCGCGGAACAAGCTTCGACTCAGTATCGAGTAGCAAGAGATACATCAAAAGGTCTAGCCCAAGCCCAATCATTACATATCGTTAATCTAGTGTCTTAGATGTCATCGTGGACAATGTCCATGATCGCCGGAGCAACCTGCTTCCTGGTGGACTTGGCGTTGCCCTGCTCCCAGACGCGGGCGACACGGCCGTCGTGTCCAACAGCGACCTCGCCAAACTTGTCGGCGTACTCGAGCTTCTTGCCCTTGCCCTCCCAAGGCAGCAGGTCGAGAACACCGCCTGTTCGCTCCATGCCGGCAGCGAGGGTGTCGCTAACGTAGCGACAGAGAGCAGCGTCGGGGATGCTGCCACCGGGGCGGACAACGAGCAGGATCTCGCGCTTGCTCTTGCCCTTCTTCTCGCTCTTGTACGTCGTGAGAACGCCGAGCACGTCGATGCCCTTCTCAGTCATGAAGCTGTCGCACGTCTGCAGGTAGGTCGTCCAATCGTCCTTCTCCTGCTTGAGCTGGTTCTTCAGAGACATCGGGACAGTCGCGAGACCAATGTTGAGGACCTGCACCTTCTTCGTGTTCTTGGGGTGCCACACATACTGCTTGTAGTCACGAATAAGCAGGTCGTGCGTCGACATGCCAGTGACGTTGAACTTGACCTCGACAAGCTCGTTGCCGAAACGCAGCAGCGGGTCGGGGACCTGGTCGCCCGCGATCGACTGCAGGGCTATAACCTTGTTGTCATCGACAAACGTCGAGAGGGGGTACAGGAACGCAGCGGCCGCACGGTCGACATCAGTGGCCTTGCCGCCCTCCTTGAGCCCATGAGTGTCGATCATGATTGAGGACAGCAGAAGGGTCGCAAGCTCGCGGGGCACCGGTGATCCAGCGATACCAGCTGGTCCGGAGATCGAAGCCTGCCATTCAGGCTGGAAGTGCTTAGTGACGAGACTGGAGCAGCTGCCGGTCGGGAAGACAATCAAGCGAGTCATGGCGCCGTCCGAGCGCTCCTCGTCCTCGTGGTGGTCGATGATCGCGTCAACCTTGTCCTCGTTGTCGCCAAAGTCCGGCAGCAGACGATTGTGGTCGACGAGGTCGAACCTGACGCCGAGCGAGCCGAGCTCCTCCGTCGACACGGGCAGGTCCTCGGGGGACAGGAGATCCTCGGGGCCAATCAGAGAAGTCTTGAGAGCGAGGAGGTTCTCGGGACGCAGGCGGATGTACTTCGAGGGCGTCATCATGAGAGGCACAGTCCGCTGCGCCTTGAGGGCGGTATTCAGGACGGCGAACGCGACAGCCGAGGAGATGGAGTCGAGGTCACCTGCCTCGTTGCCATTCACCAGGTGCCATCCAGACCCATGGCCCTTCTTCAGGTCATCGACGAAGAGCTGGTTCTGAGACTGGAGGAGATCGGAGAGTCTCCCAACCATGATGTCAATCTGCGATGCGAGGGTGGAGGTTGATGAAGGCGCGGCCGTAGTGGTAAAGGGTCGTGAAACTTTAGAAGCAGTAGCGTTCTGCGCAGCGTAGGCAGCGGGGGCTGGGGCAGGCGAGCAGGCAATTTTCTGGTGAAGCGCCGGCGAGAGCTTGTAGACGGGACCGGGAAGGCAGAGCCTGAGGTACTGGCCTTTGAGGAGGAGAATGGTGGAGAGGACAGCGACGACGCAGAGTGCGCTGAGAACGAGGAGGCAGTGGAGGGGGCGAAGGCGAAGTCGTCGCTTGGGGCGGTGGTGGGCTGATGGAGAGGAGGGGAGAGGAGGGGATGCGTTTCTGAGTGGCTGATAATGAGCTGTGGCCATAAGTTGATTGATGAAAGACGCGCTAGCTTCGCAAGCTTCGCAGTCGCTGTGGAGATCGTCATAACCGCTCAGAGTTCGGACGGAACCAGATGAAGGTGATAACCGACCACGCACGTGGCTCAGGTACCATCAGAGTCGAACCTATTTCGAGCTCGACGCCGTTGATTAGGAAACAAGCTTTGACTGTTCGCTGCAAGTTGAAGCTACTTTTTACATCGAAGTACAGCTTACAACGTTGTTCAGTGCAGAAGTGGGTTACCTCTGAATCGCAAGATCTCAATTCTCGACGGTGACGGTCCCCCTACCTGGGATGAACTCACGGCGCTGTATGACCGGCAGGATGTGTGCTAATGCGGCAGCGTCATGGGCCCACGAGAATAGATGATAGGGGTGAAGACCCTTCGCCGCAGAGTTTCTGAAAGTGCGGATGTGAGTAAGGACGCGCGCCGAAATGCGAGCGTACAGCCAAGTGTCATTGTACTCGGCGTCCATGTCGATGGGTACGTCTTCAAAGTCCTCATTGCAGACATACCGAGGTTGACGGAAAAGGAAGTGGGACGGGAACAGATCTGAGTACAGCCAAGCGACAATCGTGTGCAGAAGAGTGGAGGGTGCGACGTTGAGATCGATGTCGGGCAGAGGAACGATGAAGTTGGTCTGCAACATACAGTACGTCAGCCCCGCGTTTGTTATCCGCAACACAGGTCACTCCGACTTACGCAAGCCAGGGGTGAGCTTCTACTGCTGCACAAATCCAGCAGATCTTCTTCTTGGAGGCCGGGAGGCAAAAACGGGTAAATTGGACGAGCGCTCAGCTCCTTGGGCGTGAAATAGTCGTAGAAGAGGCTGAAGATTAGCAGTGCCCTAAGCAGCTTAGATACACTCACCCTTGCCCTGCAGCCTTCTTCGCATTCAAGATACGCAGTCCACGCTCCAACCTAGAGCGATTGACCAAAGGCGCGTCGGGATCGGCGTTCCCAGCACGGTTCTCCGCATCGCCGCGTTCTGGCTCCAAAGACGCAGCCCACAGGCTGCTTTCTGCTGCCTCTTCATCCTCCAAAATTGTGGTCTTTGCGAGGAGGCACAGGTAGATGCGAACGATGCGAGGGAGGCTGCTCATGTCAGAAGTACATCTTGCTTCTCTCACTTGCGTGGAGGGGTCAGCGTCGAGTCGAAACAGCCGGTCAGATGAAGAGGAGGAAGGGAGCTTGCCGGGCGATCCATGAGGCGTTGCAAGAGCAGACGACGGGTGCGCGCCCGAATGGATTGAAGAGGCCATGTCGAGGTCAGTAGCGAAGGTTAGGAGGTAAGTTGTGCCATTGCAGTTGCAGATGAACGGCTGATGACGGCGGCTGAGCAGTGGTATCAGTTCCTAGCCGCTGGTGGCAAATCTAACTCAGTCCCACACTCCCACGGCGGCATGAGGTGAACTGGTTCGTCGCCGCAAACGGGCAGCTCGTCAAGTAGTCCAGAGTCTAGCCCTTGAAATCGAGTATGCAGTGGGCAAACATGTTTGAGGTTTGTACGGTGCCGGCCATCACTTCAAGAGAATGCTGTCAAGGATGTCGAAGATCGGAAAGGTGAGATTGATGAACGCCAACACGTGGTTCAGGCACGTCCGACGCGGTCGCGTCAACCAGCAACGTAATGTCAACAAAAGTCTGGTCCGCCAAAACAACTGTCACCACATCACCCACCATGGACGTCGGCACCAGCAAGCTGCACTACCCCCTCATCGCCGGATACAGAATAGGCGAGGAGATCGGTGGCGGTGGCTTCTCCAAGTGAGTTATCTCGCCTATGCAGGAACTGACATGACAGGGTCTTCCGAGCGATCGACGACGAGCACTCAAAGGTTGCGGCGTGCAAGGTTGTCAATGTGTTTGTCTCGTCAACGCAGCACGCGACGCCCAACGTGAAGGAGCTCCAGAAGGAGGTGCAGGTGCACAAGTCACTGAAGAACTCGTACATTCTCGAATTCCTTCACTCCGAGATCGTCGATAAGGCGAAGGAAGCCGCTGGCGTCGTGCCTGGACTGTACATGTTGTTAGAGCTCGCGGTCGGAGGTGACCTGTTCGACAAGATCGGTGAGCTGATCGTGTCTTGTCTTAGCTAATACGCAGCGCCCGAAGTTGGTATTCCGGAAGACCTCGCCAAGTTCTACTTTGCGCAGCTCGCGTCGGGCATCGTGAGTTGGAGGTGCGGATGCGAACTAATAGGCAGGAGTACATTCACTCGAAGGGCATCGCACACCGTGATCTGAAGCCTGAGAACCTCCTGCTCGCTGCGAACGGAAACCTCAAGATCACCGACTTTGGTCTTTGCGCCGTCTTCCGCTACAAGGGGAAGGAGCGGTTACTGAGCGGACGATGCGGCAGTCTTCCCTATGTTGCTCCGGAGGTGAGTTGTTGTTGCGTTCTTCTTTCAGCTAACTCCAGCTCGGCGCGCAAGGACAGCCGTACAAGGCGGAGCCCGTCGACATCTGGGGCATGGGTGTTGTGCTCTTCACGATGCTTGTTGGCAGTAAGTGGCCAGCTGCCCTGATGCGGTCTTTGGAGCTGACGTCCAGACACGCCATGGGACGAGCCGTCTGAGAATGCGATCGAGTTCCGGGCCTACGTTAACGGCGAGATCTGGCAGTACGACCCCTGGTGCCGGATACGCGGCCAGGCGCAGAGTAAGCTAAAGCACCCCTGTGATAGCTGACCTTCAGACATTCTGATGGGCCTGCTTACGATCGACCCCCGGAAACGCCTGACAATCGAGGGCATCAAGCAGCACTCGTGGTGCATGACGTGCGTACCTGACGATCTTCCCTCTTCAGCTAACCACCAGACCCTCGCAGCTTACGCGCGAGCAGATTCCGGAGGCTCTGACGCAAGGAATGCGCACGACAGGAATGATGTCCGTCGCCGACCCAACATTCACACAAGGAGACCAAGCAGACTATGCCGTAGAGTAGGTTATCACCGTCTTTTTCAACTAACGTTCAGGCGCTCCCAGCGCGTCTTCGGCAACTCGCAATGGTCCTCTCAGTGGAACCAGCAGGAGTCGCAGTTCATGCGCGGTACCGGAAACCTGACGCAGGGCGGCGACTTTGACAACAACACGACGCGATTCTGGCTCGCCCTCGACCCCGCCGACGCCTTCGCTCTCATGCAGCAGTACCTCGTCGGCCTACTCGAGGAGCACAACGTGCAGGTGAATGCGGGCCGCAATGCGATCCGCGTCCACAAGGCCGCGGGGCAGAAGAGCGTCACGGGCGTGTTCCTCCTCAAGGCGAGCGACACGCATGCTCCTTCTGGCCAGACGCTCGTCTCCATGCGCCGAGAAAAGGTGAGCTGATAAGTGGAGGTTGAGCTGACAGGCAGGGATCGATTCTGCACTGGCGCGCGTTCTGGTGGTCGATTGTCCGGAGCCAGCAGCTCGAGCAGTACATTGTCCGCGGTGACGTGTAGGTGTCTTTTGTGTCGCGAGAAGAGTATGTCTAGAGTAACGAATAGACGGGTCATGTATAGAGTACACTTGTCTCGTGGGCTGGCTTTACGTCACGAGCGTCGCCATTCCTCGCATCTCACTAGCTCGTATGCTGAGGGTGTGAGCTAGAAGAACTGCCGAGTCGTAGCTCAAGCGAGCAAGAGCTGGCGAGGCTATATGGAGCTACTTGGCGCACTGACTGAGAGAGATCGCTTGCATCTAGCTTGCACGCTTGTCAGTGGGCGAGGAGTGGCATTCCGACTGCGGTCTGGATTCGCAGTTTGAATGCCGAAGACGGTTAGAACGTTAGAACAGTTCGGCTGGTCCGAAAACCGGTTACAAGATACGATCGATTGTTGTGGGGAAGACTAAGACACCGGCTGTGCTGCCTGTACTGGGTCGTGTGTATGCGTCTGCATTTGAGTGTGGATGATCGACGCACCGTCCTCTACCGTCCAACTCCGGTGTGACCTAAGCAATCTCTTATAACGGTGTCTGCGACTGCGTTAGACACGGGTTGTATTCCGCGCTCGGCAGGCTATGGCGGGCAGCACTCTCCTTGTTAGAGCTGGCGTACCTGAGCTGGGCAGGGAGAGTTCCTGAAATGTCCGAAGAATGAAGAGAGCCAACCCTGTACCGGCCCTGCAGACGTGATGGCCGAACAAGGACGGCGAAGGGGAGGAACTTGGACTTGGGCTGGTCATGTGGACACTCGAGGGCATAGCGCCGGCGTAGCGCATGGTCAGCCCCTCAGCCCTACCAGGGGTCGCGGAGATGCCGGGGGATGGATCTAACGATTTCAGACTAATGGCGCTCACCCGTGGGTCCCCGGTCGCTGGCGCGCTGGCTGCAGAATGGCCTTGCCCATGATGGGCTGCATGGTTGCACTCGGTGCCTTGCCGCCGCCGTTAGCCCTGCTTCCGGAACTTTGAACGGCCTGATACCCGATCAACAATCCCGCACTCAGTCCATCCAGCCCAGCTAGCCCAGCCCACCCAGTCTAGCGCGTACCATCCACCTCAGCACCTTATACCCCGCACCTTCCTCGCCGACAATGTCACTGAACTCCTCTCCTCTCCTCTTCCCTCTCCCCCATCCTAAACTACACCCCCGTCACCATGGCCCAGACACTCACCGACGAAGAGTGCGAGACCCTCCTCGCCTGCGTCGACACCGTCGCGCCCTCCATCGCTGCCGAGGAACTCAAGGCCCTCGCGCCCCAGCTCGCCGACGAGGTCAGCGAGGACACCATTGCCGCCTTCGCCGCCGAGGTCCCCAGCAGCATCGAGAGCCTCCGCGAGGACCTCAAGTACCTCCTTCCCTCCCAGCTGCCCCCCGCCAAGCTCGCCGATCTCAAAATGGTCCTCGGCCTCCTCCGGTGAGCTGACCATGTGGTATCAAAGCTGACAGACAGCAACCCCTTTGGCTCGCTGCTCGTGACCTACTCGTTCACGCCGTTCCACCAGCAGCCCCGCGAGGTCCGGGAGCAGATCCTCTTCAGCCTGAAGCACGCCCGCACCGCCCTCATGCGCAAGATCTTCGACTCGCTGATCAAACTGTCCTCGGCGCTCTACGTGCGCAACTCTGACCTGGTCCACAAGGCCATGCTGTACGAGCCCAAGGTTACTGAGCCCCCGGCCGAGGGCCACTTCCAGTTCCAGTTCGCCGACCCCCAGTCCCTCGACGGACAGGAGTTTGACGCCATCATTGTCGGATCGGGCTCGGGCGGCGGTGTCGCGGCCAAGCAGCCGTCCGAGGCGGGGATGAAGGTCCTTGTCATCGAGAAGGGCCTGCACTACGACCTTGCCGGCCAGCCGTACGACGAGCGCGAGGCGCTCAAGGTTATGTACGACCTTGGCGGTCTCGCCGCGACTGAGACGGGCGAGCTTGGCCTCGTGTCCGGCAACGTGTTTGGTGGTGGTTCCTCTGTCAACTGGGCTGCGTGTATCCAGACTCCCGCTGCTGTGCGCCAGGACTGGGCCTCGACGTACGGCCTGCCGTACTTCAAGACGCAAGAGTTCCAGGAGGATCTCGACGCGGTGTGGAAGCAGATGGGTGTGTCGCTTCCCAAGAAGCAGAACCTTCAGAACCAGCTTCTCATGGAGGGTGCGCGCCGCCTCGGTTACGCGCACGCGCCTGTCGCGCAGAACAATGGCAACGCCGACCACAACTGCAACCACGACTGCGCCAACGGCTGTCGCTCCGGCGGCAAGAAGGGCGGTGTGCACTCGTGGCTGATTGACGCCGCCAAGGCTGGCACGACGTTTGTTGTCGGCTGCTCGGTGCGCAAGATTCTGTTCACCAAGTCGCGCCACGCCAAGGGTGTCCTTGTCAAGACGCCCGAGGGCAAGAAGATCAAGATCAAGACTTCCCGCGTCATCGCCGCTGGTGGCAGTATCCAGACCCCGGCGCTGCTGCTGCGCTCGCGCATCCCCAACCCGCGCATCGGCACGAGCATCTACCTGCACCCGACCAACTATGTCTACGCCGTGTTCCCCGAGCGCACACACCCGACCGAGGGCCAGATCCTGACCAGTGTCGTGACCGAGTTTGCCAATCTGACGCCGTCTGGCCACGGCGTTCGTCTCGAGACGGGCATCATGCAGCCGATCGTCTCGACGGTGCTGATGCAGTGGCACGGCGGCAAGGAGTACAAGGCCAACATTGCCAAGCACTCGCACATGGCGGGTCTCATCGCGATCGCCCGCGACAGGGACCACGGCTACGTGCAGCTGAGCGCCGAGGGCGAGCCGATCGTGCACTACACGACGAGCGCGTTTGACCAAAAGTCGGTCCTGAAGGGCACCGTCGCAGCGGCAGAGTGCATGCTGGCCGTGGGTGCGGAGGAGATCATCGTCAACGGCCGCGGCGTCAAGCCCTACAAGAAGGGAGACGACTTTGCCGCCTGGGCGAAGCAGGTCGAGGCCACCCCCTCGAGTGCATTCGGCAGTGCGCACCAGATGGGCTCGTGCCGCATGTCCTCGCGGCCCGGAGACGGCACGTGCGACCCCTCCGGCGCCGTTCGCGGCGTCCAGGGCGTGTGGTGTGCGGACGCGAGTGTGCTGCCCTCCGCCTCAGGCGTCAACCCCATGATCTCCACCATGGCCGTCGCGCGCAAGGTGTCGCGTGGTATTGTCGACCAGTGGAAGCATGGGGATGCCGGCAGGGCGCGTCTCTAGGCGGGCACAGGGCCGGGCGTCAGCCCGGCACTGGGGTATCGCCCGAGGCGCCCGACAGCGCAAGACGTCAAAGTCCTCTGAAGCCCAAGCAAAGCAAAGCAAATCGTTGTATTCTCCCCCGTCTTATGACAAACTCCTTTGGTATTCTGCTGCACACTAGAACTACTGACGCGACTGACATGAACGGCGTATATACACTGACGGGTGCTTACAACTGTATGGACTTTTGGCTCCGCCTCGGGAGAGGCGGAGGCGTGGATGGGTGCGGAGGAGGGAGGAGGGAGAGGGTTAGGTGGGTGAGGAGTGGGGTACTGGTGTAGTGACGGGGAGAGAGGAAGGGGAAAGACAAGGCTAGGTCGCTGGCTCAGGCTTGGGTGTCGGCGGCGACGCGGCCCTCTCACGAGCATGAGGATAGGAGTAGTAAGGGTGCGAGTAGTCGTAGTACCCGTAATAGTAGTGGGGGGGATAGTACTGTCCCGCGGGATACTGCTGTCCACCACCGCTGGCCGAGCCATACTGCGTCGGTCCAGCATGCGCGGCGTGAGCAGTATGGCCCGGGGGAGTATGCGGAGTATGAGCCGGCGTAACAAGCGACGACCCCGAGCCAGAACCGCTCGAATGCGAGCTCGGCGCGGAGACAGGCCGGGCAGTCAAGGAGTGGTTAAGCGGCTCAGTGTCAAGACGGGGCTGGGGCTTGGGCGGCGGCTGGAAGGCGTGAAAGGCATCTTTCAAGCTGATGGGGAGCGGGGGCAGCGGGAGCTGGCGCGGCGTCAGGTCGCGCGTGTTGAGGACGAGATGGGGTCGAGGGCCGCTCGAGGCTTCGGGGCTGCGGGTGGGGTCCATTCCGCCCACGCCTACGCCTACGCTTACGCCGACGCCGACGCCGCCGCCGTTTATCCCTCCATATCCACCCATCCCACTGACACCAGGGCCAGTCATACCCGCCATCCCCCCGCCGACTCCTCGGGCCGTGCGTAGTGAGTACTATCTCGGCAGCGGCCGGAGGGCCTACGATGGCGCACACCGGCGCACGACCAACCGGTAGCTAGCTGGCCAACGGAGTAGCAGAGGGATGAGCGAGGAGACTGCCTGGTTGGCTGCGGCTGTGCGGACCGCTGGCTGCTTCATTGTCTCCGGGTCCGAGACAATGGGAACATGATTGCCCAAAATCGCGCAAACCGCGCGGCGTCGAGGGTCGAGGAACAGCCTCGTGTCTGGGCGACAGGCTGCGCAGGGTCTGGATCCTGGCCATGGTCTTGCGTCTGTTCCTCTCCTCCCCCCAGAATCTCCCTCTCGAGTCACCTGCATGGCGAGTGCGAGCTCTGTCAGGAACGCACAGAGGTTGTCCTCTGTGTGCTCGTCATGTCGCTCTACGGAGAAATAGCGCGCGCAAAGCAAGGCCTGGTGCCCCCGACGCCGCCTCATACAAACTCAGCCCCGCATGCACCGCATGTGCATGCGTCCCCGGACTCGGGGGCGCGTCGGCCCCGTCGTCCTCATACGTCTTGGGCCGGTGCGTCGAATAGCCAAAGGAACACTTATTCTTGCCACAGGGCTTGCACACCTTACGCGGCGATTTTGGGTCGGAGGAGATGAAGCAGCGCCAGTGGTTTTGCAGACAGCGACGACACTTCGAGTGCCACAGGACTTCTTTCAGGCTCGGGTCTTGGGCGTACTCGGACTATATGTTAGCCATTGATGGGGAAGACCGATACGGTGGAGAGAAGGAGACTGTGAGGATTGGATTGGGGATGAGGTTAAGCTGAAGATGAGGGGTGGGAAGGAGAGGATGGCGGTGTGGGTGCAGAGTTCTTGCAACGCTCGCACACTCGCAGCACTCGCAGCACTCGCAACTCCTCACGCACTCGCTTCGCTCGCGTCCCTCGTGTTCGCTCGCGCTGCGGACTCACCTCCTTGGCAAACTTGGCCATGTCGCGCTTCGAGTGCGCCTTCCTCTGCCTAATGTTGTCCTCGAGGTTGAGCTTGGCGGCGCGGGAGAGCTGGAGGTCGGGTTTCAGCTCCCTGCGGGTCAGCTTGATAATGGCTATGGAGGAGCAGCTCACCTTAGCGGGGAGCCGGGGTCGCTGTAGCGGCAAGGGCGGAGGGGTGCCATGATGCTGATGGAGTGGAGGTGGTGGTCGTGAGGGTTCGTTTTGATGGAGCGAATGTTGTGAATGCCGAGAGAAAGCTGATGATCACGAACGGAAGTGTCTTGATGAGGAGAGTATGATGAAAGCACTACTGATGCCCACCGAGTCCAATGGTGAGAGCAAAGTCGCGTCGAGAGGAATGTCGACGAAAAGATCACCGTACCAAACCGCCGATTACTGGAAAGGAGGGAGGCGCCCAGATCAGGCCTTTATACGACGCGGCCGTTGATGAGAGCGCGTCGCGGACGTGGAAGAGGAACGACGGTCGATGTGGACAGATTATTACTGATCCCGGAAACACACGCCGGCCTTTATACTCGGTCTTCCTGCAGGTCGGGGCCGGAACCAAGGAAGGATCAAGGCTGATCGAAGCTGAGCGGACCGGTGTGTCTTATGTGCGCGAGTGTGCGAAACGCGCGAGAGTGCAAGATAAGTGCGACAAGAGCAAGAAAGCAAAACCGGGGTGCTCGGGAGGGATGAGACGAGGAGCGACAGAGAATGCGAGAGAAGCTCGCGCGTGTTCGGCGTGTGCTGAGCTTGTCCACTCCAAAGCACCAAGTACGTCGCGCGAAACTCGAGAGACACTCCAAGTTGCATCACCGTTGCCTCGTGTTCAGGTCGTCGGTCAGGCATTCAGGCATTCAGGACAGCGCTGTGTGTGCGCTGGCTTTGTGGCGCGTGCCGTTCTCTGCCGTTTGGGTGTTCCGCGCTGGCTGGCTCTCCGCAACGTGTGCGGCCGCCTCACCTTATTGTTCACTCGATCTATTCAGTTTCCCCCAGGGGCAGGCTTTGTTGACAAGTGTGCAAGAGACGTCTCTCGGTACACTCGCCAGTGCCTGGCTTCCAAGGGCTGCCGAGCGTCACCCCCCGCACGGCGCTCGGCCTGCCCCGCGTCAAGCACTCCGACTAACGAGGTAGTCAGGCGACCTCTGTGCAGTCCCTCCAGCCCTGCACACAGAGGTATTCTGGCGTCAACAGAGGGCTTCCGGGGGCCTGAGGACCTTGCGGCCTGGCCGCCTCGCCGCCCTGCGGCAGCTGGTGACGTTCCGAGTCAGAGCGCACGCTCGGGCCTTATTGGGTGCGAGAGCGGGTCGTGCGCTGTGTGTCCATCTCCTTTGTGCCCAAGTCCAAGAGGATCTGCACTGGCCTCAATTCCGCTTTCTGGAGCTGGAGCACCGACGCCTCCCAGACCGCCATGAGGCCAGGCGCGCCCGGCAGGCGGCCGGCCACCAGCAGGTCCCACGCCACATACCCCAGCACGCAGGCTCAAGGCTGTCTCAGGCAAACTCGAAGCACCGTCGGCCCCGAGCTCTCCACCGGCAACGTTGCAGCGGACTGCACCGACATCCACTCATCGAACATGTGCCCATGCTATGCACGGAAAGCGTGAAATACTCGGAAAACACCCTGCAATGCCACCAGATTAGATCCCGCCGGATCGTGCGGATTCACATTCCAGCTGCAGATGAATTCAGCGAGGAACGCCGGAATTTGCCACCCAGCGCGACGACCAGTGCACATGACGTAGGACGCACGAGTCTGGTCGTGCGCTTATCGGTATCTTGATCTTTGTGTTGCAACATCGTCAACACGCATGTCGTCGCCGTCCACGCCTCCGTCCTCGACACCGGCCGAGCTCGTCTCGCGCTTGAACCTCCACCACCTTCCACCAGGGAAGCCTGTATTCTCGTGCGGCAAGTGCTCGCAGCCTATTGTGCGTTTCGTCCCCACACTTTCGATTAACCCTTCCCCGCATCCTCACCACGTCTTATGTGCCAGGTGCCGAGCCGACATGACGTACTGACGATACAGGCCCTACAGGATGAGCTCGTCAGCAAAGCCTTTATTGGCCATTCGGGCCGTGCGTAGTGAGTACTATCTCGGCAGCGGCCGGAGGGCCTACGATGGCGCACACCGGCGCACGACCAACCGGTAGCTAGCTGGCCAACGGAGTAGCAGAGGGATGAGCGAGGAGACTGCCTGGTTGGCTGCGGCTGTGCGGACCGCTGGCTGCTTCATTGTCTCCGGGTCCGAGACAATGGGAACATGATTGCCCAAAATCGCGCAAACCGCGCGGCGTCGAGGGTCGAGGAACAGCCTCGTGTCTGGGCGACAGGCTGCGCAGGGTCTGGATCCTGGCCATGGTCTTGCGTCTGTTCCTCTCCTCCCCCCAGAATCTCCCTCTCGAGTCACCTGCATGGCGAGTGCGAGCTCTGTCAGGAACGCACAGAGGTTGTCCTCTGTGTGCTCGTCATGTCGCTCTACGGAGAAATAGCGCGCGCAAAGCAAGGCCTGGTGCCCCCGACGCCGCGACGCCGCAGCGCCTTTGTGTGAATGTCGTCGTCCCCAAAACGCAGGCAGATCGATCGAAACACGTTTTCAGGGGGACGTGCACAAGGGATATCAACGCCACGCACACACGCACTGCACACACCGCGGCCAGCCCTGGGCTTGTCATGATGGTGACTGACAAATCAGCCTGATGAACTCGACTATCAACACGGTGCTCGGAAAACGAGAGGACCGGAAACTGATGTGAGTGGTCTTTACAAGAAGAGTTGCAGCAGTTGTCAACGATGATTGACGGGGCACGAGCTTCGAACTTGAAAACTACCAAGCTGACAGACAGGACGGGCAAGCACACAGTAGCCGATCTGCAGTGCGCGGCTTGCGGCGGCGACCTGGGCTGGATGTACATCAAGGCCCCGAACGGTGACCAGCGGTACAAGGAGGGTGAGTAGATTCGCATTACTCTACCAGCGTCCACGGTGGACGATGATTGGGCAGGTCCGACCGCACAGATCGACGCCGAAATTAGGGCCTAGGGCCGAATAATGACGGCGCAGCCATGATGCCTGACGGCCTCAAGCCATATACGAGTGACTTGCGTTATGGCTGTTGGTGGCTTTGATGGCTGCTTGCCTGGATCTGACGGAGAGATACTCGGGTGCTGTCAGGTCACGGGACCTCACGTTGGTGCTCACGTCTAGAGACAGTGGCCGTTGGAGGCGCTCTGCCCTCACGAGACCGAGTTGAACGCGACAGATTGAAAGCTGCAGAGTTACCGCTGACAGCTTCTCTCAGGTCGATTCATCCTCGAGGAAGCACTGATTGTCAAGGAGAGCGAGTGGCATCTCTGAGCCTGGCGTACCTGCCGCTGACTGATCCTGGTTTGACCATGTAAGGCTGCGAGCTACTCACTCGCTCACAGACTGTAGTAGTTGTACATCATATTACCCTGTGTGTATAGATTCACGTTATACAAAGATGAAGTAGACGGGCGAAAGGAAGTCCAGATATGTCGAGGCGGAGGGTCTTCGGGCCTGACTCAGGCTTCTACAAGTATTCTACAACGCAGTGATGGTCCGGGCAGCCCAAAGAGTCCGGAAGATAGAGCTCGAAGGCGCGTCATTGCAACGGGAAGGTCGTCGTCACGTGCAAGCAGAAGAAGCTGCCGCTCTCCGCAAGGTGCAATGACCCGCCTTCCTTGATCGTCAGGCGTCAAGATTCGAACGGGAGTCTCGACTACTGATCGAATCGACTTCTGGATCGCAGCTTCTCATGCGGTTGGGGCTGGGGCGAGAGCAGAACCGCGCTTGACGAGCGGGACAGAGGCAAGTCCTCGTTCATGGTGCAGCTGTACGTCAGCTCGAGATCTCCCACCCAGTAGTGGGGCGGTACATCGTCTTCCGCAAGGCACAATTCAATCATCGGGGCCTCGGTGGCCCAGGCATTCCATCGTCCCTGGGTTCCCCCCATCCTGGACATTGGGCAGCCTCCACTTTGGTCTCACCCACCCCACCTTGCTCCAGATCCGCCTCCCATGGATCCATGGCTGCGATGAGGGAAGGAGTTGGTAGACTCACACAAGCCAGATGAGCAGCACGGCGACGACAGTCGCGGCGCAGAACACGCCAATGCACGAGGCCTCGTTCAGACCCGCGCCCAGCTCGAGGGAAGAGTCGACGTCGAACACCTGGAACACTCGCGCGTCAGCGCCCACCACGTCGTCGGACATACTGGCCGACGTCTCCTTGGTCGGGATGAACATGCTGGCCTTGCTCGCCAGTAGAGTACGACGGGGGAAGGCGGGCTGGAGAAGGGGGGAAGGCGATATCGGTGTCGGTGTCGGTGCCGAGGGAATCAGACGCGGCGTTGCGACGGATGCGACGCGTGTGTCCGCGTGTGTGGAGATGGGTGTCGTCGTCGACCGTCTATAGAGAGGTTGTGAAGGGTCAAAAGATGATCTGCGAGTTGCAGCAGAAGACGCGATGCAGGCTGAGCGAGGTGGCCTGAGCGCCGGTGGGACCGCTCCTCTGGAGCGGGAGCGCGGGGGTCAGATCGCCCATGAGCCTAAGCCCGTGGCGATGCTATAAATGCTTCGAGGTGTGACGGTGGGATCTACAATCACGCTTTCAGTCTGCGGTCTGCGGTTGCAGACCGCTGGCCAGTACCCGTTGGCATGAGGCGCACGAGGTTTCGGTTTATGCTCGGATACGGTTGCTGCTCGGCACAGGTGGGTGGGATGCTAGGGTGCCTCGAGGGATAGAGGGGAAGACCAACCAACGCAACCAATACGGGAGACGGTCCAACTGCCAGATGGCCTACCTGCGCGAGAGCGCTAAGGCAGCACAGCAGCACGCTAGGAACGCTATGTGCGCTATTTTGGCTTGAGCGCTGCTGCTATTGCTGGCTACGGCTGTCTAATTCGACCAAGGCTAAAGCTGCAGGCGCGATGACAGCGCTGGAGGCTTGGCTGTCGTTTGGATCGACTCTGGTGTCGTTACAAGGTACGAGGGGTACGGCGAGTAAGTGAGCGGCGCACAGGCATGCAGGGGGCTGTCAGGTGTCGAGGCACAGGCCGTGAGCAGGACGACATGCCGGCATGACGAATCTGTCCCGTGTCCAGGCCAAGTGCAGAGGATATCGCAATATGCGTACAGAGTATATGTTGATCCGCGCGTGTCTTCCTTCTGGGCCTCGCTAGTGCTTTAGCCCGTGCACTGCATGGTGCGGGTGTAAGCTTGTAGGCTTGTAGCTGGGGCCTCAAGCCCCGGCCCTCGATCCCTCGAACGCTTCCGGCATCCGGCAACAACTTAGGACAGTGGGTGGTTGCGCGATCCTAGATCCCAAAGGCGCGGAAATGGCTAGAACGAGCGCCAATCGGGCTAAGCCCCGAATATCCCAACAGACCGCGGATGCACGGGTGCACGGCATGCACGGGGTGCATCCCAAACGCAGGCTTGTGGACGGGAGCGCCTCACGTTTGATATCTTCCATGTGCTGCTGCGATGACTGCCATTCGTTCGCAGATTGGGGCCCACGGGGACAGCATGATGGCCGCCAGACACGAATGGCCCGGCAGGTCGGTAGCTCACCATCCATTGGATGTCCGCAAGCGTTGACTGCTGCACGACCAGTGTCGGGACTGAGTGCACAGGTACTGACAGGGCATCAACCCGCTCGCCCGAGGCTCAAGTTCGATTGCAGTTCACGACCAACTTTAAACCGAGTAACTCTAACTGGACACGAAGCGACGAGCCAGTGGAGCGCGTCAGCCATTCGCAGTCCACGACGCAAGGACCCAAGTCACTCCGCGCTCGATACGCTTCGATCAAGAAACGGCAAGTAGTTATTAATGCAACAGGCCAGTTGGTGCATTCCTCTCTGTTCCCGAAGCGTTCACTTCGCGACGATCCACCGACTGGGAATGCCTCATGACACGTTGGCTGGGAGGTCTCCCGGCGAAGCCAAGCGTAACCGGCTGTGCCTGTGAGGTCTAACGCAACTAGCCCTGTCATGCATGCATGCTTGGCGGTGCGCTTTGCCGTAGCATGGACCTAGCGTTCGGGCTTCGGTCCGAACACCGCCTCGAGCTGACGAACAGCACGTCCAGCGTAGCTTTCGGCAGTGCACCATGACCCAGCTCTTCTTGTCCCGTGCAGATGGCAAGAACACAGGCTGATGGGGCACCACGCGCTCCGGAGTAGCGGAAGCCGCAGACAGCGGCCTCCTGCTCGTTTCAAACTCTATCTCGCCAACTGGCGGGCACATAAGGCGAACGGCCTTCGGCCAGCGGTCAAGACCTTTCTGCAATGGTCCAGGCTCAGCGCACAGGAGGCACCAGGCCGGAGCGGCACTGACCCGAAAGTCGATTTTGCGACGTTGGTCCGCAAATTCGTCGTACATGCGAGTCGCCATCGCGCCCTCCTATCGGCAGGAGGCGAAGGTTGCACTGCCCAGCTCGGTGGGTCCTCCCGCCAATGGCGTTCGCGAGGCAACGGTATCGCCATCGACTTGATAAGCATGCTTGGATTGCCCACAAAGAACGAGTAGTCCTTTAATTCAAGGTTATGACTAATGAAGCCGTGAGTGGATTTACGGTTGTTGACGACGTCGCCTGACGCCAACAACGGCGAACTTTCCGTCAGCTCACTGGAAAAGCCGGCAGAGCTGCTCAGTCGGATGGCTTTCTCTCTCAACTGTCATTCGTCTCAAGTGACATCAGCTCACGGTGGTCACACCCAGAATGGGCTGCCGACACCATGTGACACGGCTGGCGATTGATCAGACTCCATCCGCCGGTTCACCGATCTCCATTCCATCAGTCCTCCTCAAGGACCTCGTCGACTTGCAGCCCGTAACAGCCAGCTGCCACGCTGCCGAGGGGCACATGCCTCGGCCGGTGATCGTCCTCGGCTCCGAGGTCGTCCTCTCTATTCCCCCCGGCCAGGTGACGGGCGAGTCAGCGCGAGGGCGTGGCGATCACGGACGAATACCGCGGAGGCTCTTCGTCACCGTGTTGGAGGACATCGCACTCAGGTATGCAATTCCCCTTGGTTAGTCAAACGCCGTCAATGTTCCAGCTGCCATCAGTGATAGCCGTGAAAGCTTACGTACGCCGCGCCCGCGGCCATATCTTATCAGGTGAATATCATTGATGACAAAGCCGCTCGGCAGAAGTGACTACCATGAATGCCTCCACGACTGATTCGCCTGACAGGACGACTGCTGTGGCCACTGAGGTGCTGAGGTACAAGGCGTGTATGGCAAGGAAAGAGGACCAACAGTAAGCACAATGTGCAACCCAGGCTCATTACCACACTACGAGTACTTCCCCCATATCCTCGAGGGTTCCTGTTCGCAACCTCGCAAGCCGCTCCGAAACGCTGGGTTCCCTGCTGACGTGTCGATTATTGCGTGGCCAAGTTGACAACATACTCGCGCGACACCTAGTGCTCACCGATTGCGTGCGGACGGTTGAAGACAGACGAATGCCAACTTTCTCGCCCTGCAGCACTCATCGACCGACAGAAAGGCTGCTCGACGTGTATGGCGACCCCTCTCCAGCCCTAAAGCTCGCTCTGCAGTACGCTCGGCTACTCACAGCTCGGGTGTACGGAGGCTGCCACCAGGGGGACTTCCAATGCCGTACGCTGCTGCTGCACTCACTGCACCAGTTCCCCCTTGCGACTTGCGTACACTTTGATCCTGAACTTCCGAGGATCCGGTTACGCTCACTTTGTGACGGCGGCGACGGGGGAATGCCATACGCTGGCTATGCCAGGCATTCTGCAGGTGGTGTTTCTCAATGGGATACGGAGGGAAATGATACCAATGATCGTGATCAAGGAATGGGAGAGGGAATGCGGACTACAGTCTCCTATACTGGAACTCGCCAACTAGTTGAGGACGGACAGACATGGGTTGTCTCACGACAAATGCCAAGCCTCGGAGGTTCCGATATTGTGGTAAAGGTCACGAGCGCACCAGATTCATGTCGCGATAACAAGCAATAGCAATGTTACGATCGGAAACTGACCAGTCCCATGACCCACGTCTGTCAGCCGCGCGTCGCATATATGTGGCGCTCATTAACCAATACCGCAGTTCAAAAGAGCACATCAATGCAAGCTTCTCCTCGGTGTTGTGGTGTGGGACGCAGCCTCCGCCACACTATAACTCTTTGCGCTTTAGGCGAGTGCCGCCCGAGCTGGTGACAGAACATAAAGAACATGGCCCGGCAGCCACCGGGTCTTATCGGTGCGCCGACATGTGCAGCCATATCCGCATGAATATCCGTGGGAGTCCCATCTTCAGATCTATCAACGGTCTGAGCACGGGATGGTCGGCTCTTTTCTCTCTGCTACTGGCCATTGTAGTCACCATTCAAAAGTCACATTCCGCCAGCCTCTGACGCCAGGACCTAGACAGTAGTAAGCCAGGACCTGGCCCTGTGTCGCAGATGGAATCTCCGTCGTGCTCCGCGACATGCGGGGGTGGACGATGCATGGTGATAGGCTGCTCCGTTCTTTATACGACGCACTCGTCAGCTGGTAAGTCAGCATTCTGCCATGTTGCCCCAACAGACCCAACAGAGAAGTGAGACACGCCGAACCCAGTTCTTTTTTTGTCCTGCTCGACACCACTCGCACGGCTCTTTGTTATCTGCCCAGAGAAGCGGTAACTGCGCCGCTCTGAGCGCCAGCGGGCCGAGACCTCGCACCCGATCCGATCTGATCTCGCAGTCGCTCGGTCGCTCGCATGCAACGCTTGCGCCGGCAAGCCCCCCCTTGATGCTCGGTCCGGTGCCCGATGGCCTCAGTTCAGTCGCCGAATGTAGTCAGTGGCGCGGATTGCTGTTCCGTATCCCATTTAGGATGTCTCAAGTGTTCTGATGCAAACCGCCGCCAGGCCGCTTGAGATACACAGCTTCCATACCCTCGTCAACACCTGTGCATCGGGTCACACTGCAGCCGATCGAAAAGCAGGCCGACCGAAAGTAGCGACCGACGGCCGTTGTCCGCGTTCCATCCGTTCTGTCCGTCGAGCCGAGCTGCGTGCCTCGAGTCCAGACACAGAGGCGTCGATCATGACGTCGCCGGGCGCACGAGCCGATGGCGATTATCAAGCACTCTCAAGGCTCTCTGATGGTGCGCCCCAGCATCGCTCCATCACTCACCGCTCGCATTCCTGATATTCCTGCATCTCAGCGGCTCGCTGGCCGGCCGGGGTGCCGGCCGGGCAGACAACGGCGACCTCCCCACTCTCATGCCCGTCTGTCTCTCGCCCCCAGCCAGTGCCCCCGAGCGGTCGGACAGGCTGGCTTACCCAGTCCTGCCTGAATGCAAGATTGCCTGATTAATCATGTGGCCAAGTGTGCCAACCTGCGTGATGTCGCCATGTCCCTGTGCCGCCAGGCGTATGCTGGGACTTGCTGCTTTATACGCTGGCAGCACGGGACCGAAGACGTGCTTCTCTTACTCGGGGGTATAAAGGTTCGTCGAGAGCGGCCGAACAATCCGATCATATCTTGATTACCGCGGCAAACTCGTTCGCGACCGCGAGTGAGGCACTGTCGACAGTGTACTCGGCCCCAAGAACAACGAAGGAGATAAACAAGCCCCCTGACGAACAACGAGTAACGCAGTCAACATGGGTGACACGCGCTCCCCCGTGCCTTCGTCTAGTCCGGCTCCTTCACCCTGGAAGCACGCGTGTGGACACGCCTCGCTGGCGGAGCCGAGCGGCCCGCCATTGTCCACCACCGACGCAGACGCAGGCTCGAGCACGCCCAGCATGCCCAGCACGCCCAGCACGAGCAGCAGCGGCGTGGCCCCCGTGCTCGATCACTCATGCTTCCCACACATCGTCGACGACATTCTCCTCTTCAGCAGCCACAACACACGTCTGTCGTTCCGCGCCACGAGCCGTGCGTTCAAGTCCCTCGTTGATCGCCTGTACTCTGAGCGAGTCGTTGCGAACGACGCAGGCCTCTTTACCCCATCTGGAAGGCTCATCCCGTTCCTCTCCCCGTTCAGTTCGCCCTCGTCCACCCCACCGTCTACGCCAACGTCGCCTTATCGTCCCGAGCATCCCGAACAGCCCGTCATTCGCCGCCTCGACGTGATGTGCGAGTGGGCCCTGCCTGCTGTTGAGGCGGCTCTGGCACGCTTGACGCTGGATACGGTGCATGTGCACGGGCAGTGTCGCTCAGTGCACGTCGAGTGTGACACACTCGTACTCCATGCCGCTCTTGAACTCACTGGGCCCAGAGTAAGGACTCTAGTGCTCGATATCGATGCACCCAAAGGGTTCACCTACTTTGTCAAGCGGCCCAGCATCCCCGCCGACAACACGTTCGTCGTTGTTCATCCGGACGTCGAGCTCCTGCTCGACTGCGATGGCGAAGTGACCCAGCTCTCGCACGAGGAGTGGGCGTTCCTCGAGAATTGCCGGTCCCTCTAGCCTCGTTTGTGATCCCGCCTGCGATGAGCGTGTGCCGCGCCCTGTAGCCCTATCGCCTGCCTGTTGTAAGTCGTAAGCTCTGCTTTCCTCATGTTGTAAGCTCTTGCGTCTGTACCCTGGCTTGCTGGCTTGCGTTTCAGTAGAAACTGTATAATGAGTAGAATAGACCGATATCAGACGTAGACTTGATTGTTAGACTTTGATAGGAAGAGTGTATGATAAGTACGATGCTAGAATGCAACTATGAAGCAGTCCAGAAGCTATCTCACGGCCATTGAAGCAAGAACGGAGCCAGAGTTTAAGGCTGTCGCGTGCTGATCGCTCGGCTCCGTCGGCAACAGCGCTTGGGCCCAGGTACGGTCCGCCATCCGGCGATCGCCGATGTTTTCGCCGCTCGCACGAGCTTTTCAAAACGCTGATCACTCTGTGCCGAGCACGCTGAGCGCATGCATACGCAAGAAACATCTGGGCGTGGCATGCACAGCGGGCGGCACTGACATTCCTTCGCGGCTGTGGGGCACAATCTGTGGGTTGTCGAAAATAGCGACTCTCCCAAGAACAGGATGCCGCAAAGTGGGCACCCACGGGGCGGCACGCGGTGCTTGGCGCGGCTCCTGCGCCGGAGCAGCGGGACGGGCCACTCCCTTTTCGGACGTCTTTTGCACCACTCATGCTTTATCCGCTGCCTTACCAGAGTCACGCGCTCCACTAACGCTTCTACGCGAGCGAGCTTGAATGCCGAAGCTCTAGTCAGAAAAGAGCAGGTCGACTCGGTATTCAACAACAACAATTCCACCAAGCGAGATCTTACGGCCGAGCAGAGAGGTGGCATCTGACCAAGCCTCGAGACATTTTCGGAATAGGCCGACACCACCCTCTCCACCCACCCACATTTGACTTCACACTCCCACCTGCATCTCTGCATTGCTCTCTCCACCACTTAGCTTCGCGCTGCATCTCATGCCCGTGCGGATACGCCGAACACGATGACGAAGATGACGGAGAAGTTTGCCTCGCCCTCTGCGGGCGGCGCCGACCCGCCCCATACTGGCACGATCGAGGCGGTCGTCCTGGAGCGCAATGGGCCGGAAAGCCCAGGCGACCACATCATCGAGACCAAGTTTGGAATCGAGGAAGAAAACGTCGACGGCGCGACAGTGCACTCGCTGCACTCTGTCCCCATCGACAAGGAACCAGAGGACGCGACCGACTACCCCGACGGAGGGTATGGGTGGGTCTGTGTCATCTGTGCCTTCATGGTAAGTCCGATGGGAGCCCCGATCGCAACTCCGCGACCCATGGCCTCGTGACCACATCTCATCAACGAGTTTGGCAATGTTGGTCTGTGAATGCGGCATCGATTGCTCTTGGCATTTACTCTGTGCAAGTGGCTGACGTCAAAAGGTCAACTTTGCGACCTGGGGCATCAACACGAGTTTCGGCATCTACCTCTCGTTCGACCTGGAGAGCAACCGCTTCCCGGGCGCGAAGGACATTGATTTCGCCTTCATCGGCTCGCTGTCACTTTCGCTGGCGCTCGCGATCGCCCCTTTCTCGAACTACCTGTCGAAGACGTTCCACTGGCGCTACTCCCTGATTCTGGGCACGATCTGTGTCGTCGCTGGCCAGATTCTGGCCGGCTTCAGCAAAGAGATCTGGCAGCTGTACCTGACGCAGGGCATGCTGTTCGCCATCGGCCTCGGGCTCACCATGGTCGTGAGCAGTCCGATCGTGTGCCAGTGGTTCGGCACGAAGCGTGCGTTTGCGATCGGCATCGTGTCTGCTGGATCTGGCGGTGGCGCGCTGTTCTTCGCCAACATTACGCGCATCACGCTCGAGCGCCTCGGAAGGCAATGGGCATGTGTCGTCAACGGGTGTATCAGTGGGGCATGCCTTATTCCCGGCCTGCTCTTCTACCGTACGCGCGCGACACAGCTCAAGGTCCGTTTCGAGCCGTTCCAGCCCTCCTTCTACAAGAACCCGGGCTTCATCGGCATGTGTCTCTGGGGCGGGTTCATTTCCTTCGCGTACGCGATCGGAATCTACACCGTGCCCACATTCGCAACGCAAGGTCTGGGTCTGAGCCAGAAGGACGGCTCGACGTTGCAGTCTCTTCTCGCTGTGGGCCAGATCGTCGGCCGCCCGCTGACGGGATACGTCCTGGACAAAGTCGGGCGATTCAACGGCGCCATCGTCACTACGCTTGTGGCGTGCATCTCGTGTCTGGCCATATGGCTGCCGGCGCAGAACTTTGCCACCCTCGCTGTGGCCGCGATCGTGCAGGGCGCCTCGAGCGGTATCTTCTGGAGCTCTTCGCAGGCGCTGCTTACCGATCTCGTCGGTATCAGGGACATGGCCAGCGCGCTCTCCATGCTGTGGCTGAGTAATGTGGCCCCCGCCACCGTGTCCGCCCCCATTGCGATCTGGCTCGCGGACTACTCCCGCAAACGGGGCAAGACAGGCGCCAGCGTGTTCCACGACGGCATCATCTTCGCTGGCGTCTGCTACTTCGCATCCGCCGTGAGCCTGTACGGCACGAAACGGTATCTCCAGGGCAACTGGAAGCCGTTCGTGAAGAAGTGAATACGCCTCCGAAAGCGACCCAGCCAGCTCACCAGGCTGTTCGACAAGAATTGCGAAATGGACAATTCGAAACGAAGTGAATCGAAATGAAGTGGAGAAATTCAACCCCACAAACTGTTCGAGAACAACGTTAGGAAAGGAAAGAACCACACCCAACAACCAAGAAGAAATAGACTACCCACCCATCGGCCAGAGATCAGTAAAAGGTAACTAGGGCATAGAGGGTCTCGGGACACACATGTTTGTAACTCATATCTCCTCCGCATTTACACACCACACACTCCCCATCACAGCCAGAGATCAGTAAAACGTAACTAGGGCTTTCCAGGGACATACACACAGCATGTTTGTACTCATATCTGCATCACACCGGTAGTCATGTCATGTCATGTCATGCTCTTCATCACGTCGTGGCGCCACACCAACTAGCCAGAGACTACTACGCCTAGTAGTACGACGGCCGCTTCTTCTGCTGTGCCGAGTACGTCCTGTACGCGGCGACGGCAAAGGCGACGAACGCGAGCACACCAATGACCTTGAGCAGGAAAAGGAACCAGGACGCGACGCCGCCCGAGCTGCTGGCCGGCGGGGCACGGCCGCCGTTCTGGTTGTACGACGCGGCCTGGAAGGCCGTCTGGCGACCGCCACCGCCGACAGCGGCCGTGGCCTTGCTGTCCTGGTACTGGTACTTGAGGGTGGCCGAGTAGGCCGCGACGGAAATGATGCTGGTGGTTAGCTCAATCATAGAAGCGCAGCAGCTACTCGTACTCACTCATGGTTGTCCGTGACCTCGCCGGTGGCAGCCGAGAAGCCGATGTAGGGCGCGGGCGGGAGCTGGATGTCCTTGATGAAGCAGGTGGTCCACTGCCCCTCCTTGTCGGTCTGGAGGGAGAGCTGGAATCCCTTTCCGGCAAGGTACGTCATGCGGGCCTTGGTGGGCACGTCGCGGCGGCGGAAGTTGATGCTGCAGCCGGCAAGCTCGGTCGCGGCATTGTCGCCGTTGTGGTCGTAGCTCGTGTGCCCGTCGCCGAGCATGGCAGTGACGCGCGGGAGCGAGTACGAGTGGCGCGAGTTGGCGTACGTGTCGAAGAAGATGCCGAGGCCCTTGAAGTTGTCCTTGGACCCGAAGACGGGGCCGGTCACCGCCCGGTCCTCGGTGATCCAGATCGCGAAGCCGTCGCCGTACATCGACGACGCCTTGCCGTCCACCTTGAACTCGACCTCCATCTGCCAGTTTGACACGGAGAGCGGCAGTCGGCTCCACAGCCATCCCTTCTCGCTCTGCCGGTCCTGCGTCAGGCGCATGTGCCGGTTCGTGTTCACGATCGTGTCCTCGCCAAAGTCCCACCTGTCGTTAGCTCCCGATATGAACAACGTAGCTGCACGTTTGTGCTGCGCGCATGCACGCATCACTTCAGTTAGCGCCAGTACAACTCACCATCGGTTCTGCAGGTCGCTGTCAACGTAGGGGAGGTGAAGCGAGTGTGTGCGGAGATGATTCCTCTGTACCGGTCAGCTCAGTCTGAAGTAGCGCGAGGTGGAGGTTGACGAACCTTGTCGACCATGTCCTCTGGGATGTTGCTGGGTGCACCCGCGGCCGCAGCCGAAATGGCGCCGAGCACGACGGCTGTTAATGATCCCCAGAGCATGCTTGTTCCGGGTCGGTTGTGTCGTGTTTTGTGTGCAAGTTGCGATGTAGGGAGAGAAACGCGTCCTTGGAGGCGTCACATTGCCATCTCGCTGGTGCCCTGCCAGCGTTGCACGTACAACACACGCCGATCGGACACGTGGATTTGCCCCCGTCTGGATGCCGACTGCCGGCTGCGTGTTCGTGGGTCAGGGTTCACGTTCTGAAGTCGATGGAGGGAAGGAGGGAGGACCATGATGAAATGTTCGGGTGGAGGTTGGACACTTTCCCAACGACAATACTCCATGTGGGCTACGACATTACGACAGGCGTCGGCGGCTAGGTCAAAGGCCGCGGGAGGGCTGAGCCTCCAGCACGTAAGCTTCGGATGCCTCATACGCGAGCTGACCACAGTTCATTCTTCATGCTGAGATGATCAAGGCGTATCGGAAAGCTGTGAGGGCGACGAGACGTAAGCTTTGTTGGCCTCGCTTCAGAGCTAACACGCAGCACTTCCAGACCCGGAGACACGACGAGAAACGCTCGACTGGCTGCGTGCCGATCTTGAGCGGCTACGCTTCGAGACGGACCTTGAGAAACTCAAGTCAAATCTTTCGTCATTCAACAAGAATCTCAAAATCATGGTGCCTTCCCTCGGCCTCGGTGGTCTCACGCCAGACAGCGGTGCGAAGCTCATCGGCCAACGCCGGAGATAATACATATGTACTGACTATGTACTACTACTTTACATTGTTACTTGCTCTGCTGGCTGTGCTGGCTGTGCTGCTTCATCCTGTACCGGCCCTGCTTCACGCTCATCTCGTGGTGCTCGCCGCACAGCGCGAGCTGCGTCGGGGGCTCCATCGCTGGCTCCTCAGTCGTGAAGTACGCCATTTGCAGTGCGGCGTCGGCGCTGACGCGCTGCTTCGGGTCGAACTTGAGTAGCTGCTCGACGACCTCGATGCTCCCCTCGGAGAGGTTGAGGCTGCCGAAGCTCTGGCGAAAGCGAGATGGCACGACGTCTTTCGGCTTCACGAGCTCGTACCACGGCAACTCCTTGATACCAGGCCAGGAAGCCTCGTCTGGTGTGCCTAGAATCCCGTAAATGACCTCGAGCTGAGAGATCTCGTCGCTGCCTTGGAACGCGGGCTTGGAGGTGAAGATCTCGAGCATGATGCAGCCCGCGGACCACATGTCGACCTCGGGTCCGTACGCCGTCTCGCCCATGAGCAGCTCTGGACTGCGGTACCACAGCGTAATGACGCGGTTCGTGTAGTCCATGCGCTTGTGTTTGTTGTAGAAGCGAGCGAGACCGAAGTCGGCAAGCTTCAGCTCTCCGTCACCGTTCAGGAGAATGTTTGAGCCCTTCATGTCTCGGTGCAAGATGCCTCGCCTGTGAAGGTACCCTAAGCCCGCGAGCATCTGGTAGTTCAACGGCTTGATGTTGGCGGGCGACAGCTTCACCTCGGGGTGGGACAGGATACCCGTCAGATCGTGGTTCATGTACTCGAGAACCATATACACGGAACCTGATGTCAGCTCTGAGCTCCGATGACGAAGCTCACCTTTCGAGACCATCATTTCAGACAAGCGCACAACATTCTCGTGGCGCAGGGCTTGTAGCAGCTTGATCTCGCGCATCGACGTGACAGGGAAGCCATCCTTCTCCTGCTCCATACGGATGCGCTTGAGAGCCACGAGGGCACCGTCCTCGACCCTCCTGGCCTTGTACACCTTACCGTACGTTCCCTCTCCGACCTGGGCGAGCCGTTCGTAAGCTTCGCCAGGAGCGACTCGGCTGCGACTGCTCTTAGCAACCGCACCGGGTACGCCGGGAGGACCAGGGGTCGATCCGCTGCTGCCCGTCGGCGGGGCGAGGCCGCGTCCAGCCGGGCCAGGCGGTGGTGGGCGATCACCTGGAGGGCCAGGGGTGGATCCTGAGCTTCCAGTCTGTAACCTCTCGCTTCTGGGACCAGTGGGCGGAGCCTTCCTAAGACTGTCCTTCTCCCTAAGAAGGGCTTGTGCGTGGAGGTCGCGCAGATCCTTCTGGTCCTGGTCGTGCTGGCTTCTAACGCTGAGCAGCTGCTGGATCTGGTCCAGCTCAACCTGATTCGGCGCCCGGCCAAAGTAGTGATTGAGGAACTCGGGTAGCGAGGGCGTCGCGTTCTGCGCGTACCATTGTGCGAAGGCTTGCTTGATGTACGGTGAGACATTGCGCATGTGCTGGTCGTACTGCTGCTCCTTCGCCGCCATGCGGTCCAGGTACGCCTCGGGGCGGAGCAGGCTGCTGCCCTGGTCCTTGACGGGTGCCCACTTGGTTGGACTCCACTTGTCTGCGCGGTGCGGTCCGGGTTCCTCGTCGACGTCCATTTCGACTTCGGGCGCCTCAGCTTCCAGGCCAGAGCCCTCAGAAGCAATGGGTCGCCACCCGGGGCGCAGGCTACGCTGTGGTCCGCCATTGAAGGCTGGGTGCGGGGATCGCTCGCTACGCGGCCCCGTCGGCGGCAAACGTAATGCACCGGGTTCTCGCGGCGGAGTGCGCCTGAACCCCCTAGGTCCAGTAGGCGGAACATTGGGCTGGCGGGGTGGCGTGTCGACGTGCATCCGCTGCTGGCGGGATGGAGACTGACCACGCTGCACGGGCGATTCACCGCCCCATCGTCGTGGTGGTGGAGGGGACTCTCGCCGCCGGCTGCCAGTGGGAGAGGGCGACCGTGTTGGCGAGCGGCTGGGACTAGCAGGCTTGCCCCATTGGCGCATCTTGACTGGCCCATCCGAGACCTGCGCGAACGGCTGCTGAGCCTTGCCCCACTCGCGCTGCTGTCGTGGGCCGGTCGGGGGCTGCCATCGCTGCTGATCCCACTTGTTCGCACGCTTTCTCGGCGAGGTACTCCGCTTGCGAGGCGAGACTGAGCGTTTCCGGTTCACGGGCGATAGTCGCTTAGGCGAGGAAGGCGAGCGTCGGCGCGGGGAAGGCGAGTGTCGCCGGGGTGACGGTGACCGACGACGAGGGGAGAGCGAACGCCGCTTGGGAGAGGTTGACCAGCGACGAGACGGGGAAGGAGAGCGGCCGTTTCGCCTGGGTGATGGCGAACGAGAGAGGGGGGAACGAGTGAGCGAGCGACCACGGCTGGGCGATCGAGGTGAGAGGGACGTATCGCGAGCCCGTTTTGATGGTCCTCGGGCGGGCGAGTAGACTCTTCGCTTGCCCTCAAGTGATGGCGAGCGATACCGTCTGCAGGAGTCAGTTGTTGCTTCAAGTCGTCGACTCACCTCCTGTCGTCCTCTGACTCCGAGTCGCTTCGACCTCTAGGCGAGTCGTCTCGTCCCCGGGATGAGCTTCGGTCACCCCATCTCCGCTCTTTCCTCTTCGGCGGTTCCCTCTGGTCCCATCGATTCGGGCGGCCCGTCTTGCGTGCCCGGTCCTGCGTAGCCTGAGAAGCCTGAGACGAAGCAGAGTGCTGAGACGTGTGCGACTGGATCGGCTCGTCTGGACTGCTGCCCTTCCAGGCGCTGGTGCTGGGGCGGTCGCGCTCGCGGTCTCGGTCGTAGTCCCGCTCGTTGTTGTCGGCTGCACGGTCGGAGCTACGCTTCCAGCCGTCGTCGTCGTGATTGCGCCAGCTGCGGTCATCGTCGCGGTCGCTACGGTCCCGGTCATTGCGGTCGTTGCGGTCGTTGCCCCACCGCCGCTCCTGGCTCGCTCCGGTCCAGCGGTCACCGCGGTCGCCGCCGGCGCCGCCGTTGTTCCACTGCTTCTTCCCGCGCTTGTTCGGGCGCCAGGACGACTCGCGCTTGATGTTCCACCCGCCCTGCCCTCGGTTGCGCGACGAGTCACCGTTCCCCGAGTCCCAGTTACGCCGGTAGTCCGACATAGTCGAGGGAGTTACGGGGTGTGCGGGAAGCGTCTACGCGCGCGTCGAGGGTGTGGAATGGCGAGGGATGCGCACTACAGGTATCGAATGGATGTGGGATCGATGGTTCGTAAGGTAACTCTGGATCGGACGGAGGTCGTAATATCAAGAAAGGCGTGGAAAGGAAGAACCGTCGTTGGTGGATACTGAAAACAAGCCGGGTGTGATCACGAAAACTCGATGAGACACCGACTTGCACCTTGCAGTCGAGAGATCCTGGTGAACTCGTTTCAAAACGTCACTCTTGTCCCTTACGTAACCAGGCTACCACACTCCGGCACATCGAAGTCGTTCTGTAGCTATTCGGGTCTTCGGATCACCTTATCTTCGGACTTGTAGTATGCGTCTGGTGTGTGCCTGGTGCTCATTACCGGAACTCGCTGAATGCATACGACAAGTGAAATCGAAACAATTAACTACAACTAAGGACCGACCATACTCTGCAGCTCATGACATCTCCCGACTCCTCCTCTCACCATCGCTCAATTATACCCCCTCCGGATACGCCTGTTTCCCTTTGCCATCTGTCTTGAGGATGACGCCGTCGTTGCTATCGGGAGGTTTGTCCGGTTTCATGGCGGTGAACAGCGTTCTGGAGAAGGGAATGTTCTGTTCGTTTGCGGCGACTTTGGCCCTGTTTCTCCGTCAGCTTGCAGTTGAGGGGTGTCGGGTGTATTCAGCGATGTTTGCTGCACCGACAGACGCA
This sequence comes from Trichosporon asahii var. asahii CBS 2479, assembly GCF_000293215.1. Taxonomy (NCBI): domain Eukaryota; kingdom Fungi; phylum Basidiomycota; class Tremellomycetes; order Trichosporonales; family Trichosporonaceae; genus Trichosporon; species Trichosporon asahii. Next base: position 420,192 of record NW_014040920.1, read on the forward strand.
CCCGGTCCACCCGTCCGGCCCCTTCCCGACCCACGGCGACGGTGCCGGCATGTATCCCGGCGGATTGGACGAGTAGGGCCAGGTCCAGCCCGGCGGCAGGGCGTTGACCGGGAACGTGAGCGTCGTTGGACGCTGTTGAGGCTGGTCGTGCCACAGCCCGCCCCACATGGTCATGATGGCATCCTGGCGCTTCTTCGCCTCCTCCGCCTCCTTTGCGTTTTTGGCCTTGGTCGCGCGGTCGAGCAGAGGCTTCGCCTCCTTCCGCACATGGGTCGCACCCTGCGTCGTGTTCCCCATCTTGGTCAGAGGCGTGACCTTGTCGATAAAGTCGATCGCTTGCGCGTCCTTCAGCTTCTTGCACACGAGCAGAGCCTTGTAGTTGAACGGCCACCCGCTGTCGAGACGCTCCTTCAGAACACCGATGATCTCCTTCTCGTAGTCCTTGTCTGCGAGCCAGGTCTCGATGAGCTCCAGCTGCGTCGAGTCGGGCTCCGTGTCTGCATCGTTCGTCGCAATCTGCACATATTCCTTGACGGCGGCTTTGCGCGCGTCCGCACTGCATGTTAGCTGTTGCTCGTCACGAACAACTGACCTCGGAGAAGTGAAGATCCGTCTCAGCAGCGCCTCGTTTGGCTTGGCCGGCGCCGCGACAGGTACCCAAGCCCCGGGCATCGTCTGCGGAGCTGAAGGGAATCCTGGGGGAAGTGGTACGGGAACGCCTCCGCAATGCGGTTGGCATTGGTTGTGACACGGGTGCCAACCTTGGTAAGGGCCACTGCCGTAGGGGAACATCTGTGATGAGTTCTCTGAACCCCGTATGACTCACGATGAGGACGACTGAGGTGAGTAAGGAAAAGGAAGTGAGATGAGGTGGCAACTGTTGGTGACTGGCCTAAGTGTTAACTTGGGGGCGAAGTGGACGTGAGGCATCGGCACGGCACCTTCCCTGCAATGAGCTGGAGGCACGCACGAGGGTGATGTCAGTGGGAGCGACGCGGCGAGGCGGGCGGCGAAGGGAAGTGATACGATTGATCCGAGGGGCTTCTCCTCCGGCGGGCACAGAATGTCTCGAGTTTGTCGAGTTAACTGGATCGATCCAGTCAGCTCTGCGTTCCCAGTTGTGGTCCGGGACGCGTCGAGTGACTGGTCAGCGAGTCGGGCTGAGGTCTGTGTGTGGAGATGAAGGTGGAGTGTATGATGCAGAGAAACATCGAGAGGGGGGATCGCGCTTTGTCCCTCTGTTTCTTGACGAGTGGCGTGGCGTGTTGTGGGCACTGGGAGGAAGACGAGGGGACGCGCGTCAAACAGTAACCTCATTTTGTCATGCCAATAGGAGGAACGTGCACACAGCGCCGGTCCTGCCCGTCTTCTGGCCCACCTGTAAGATTAGAATCGAGTCTCTGTGCTTTGCCTTTCTGTCAGTGCTCACGTTAGCATGCACCCAGCCCGACCCTTGCTGCATGACTCAAGACTTCTCGGTCCACCGCTGGTTCCGTACACATTACATGATCAACTGCGAGAGCACTGACAGACGAAATATCCATGGACAGGCGCAGTAGTTTACGAAGGGTTCTTGCCGGAGTTGTTCTGCCACATTAGCCACCGCGCTGACAGCTTGAACCCACAGTGTTCCTCTCGGAGTAGTCCCTGATGACGTGAGAGGCAGCTCCGACGCCGAGTCCGATGCTGGCACCGCCGAGGACGAGGAGCGGGAGGGGTGCCCTTCGAAGGAAAATAGCCGGGGTAGCAACACCACCAACAAAGGCGCCGATGATAGACCAGTCATCCTTCTCGATCTCACTCTTGTTGTGCCTCTGTTCGTCAGCTCGAGAATGCGAGTGCAGCTGGTCAATACGTACGAGCGAGGTAACCTGAGCCGCAGCCTCGATGTCCGACTCTTGGCTGGTGCGCGCGTAACCAATTCCGACACCAATGGCCGCTCCGGCGAGGACGCTGGCAATGCTGAATCCCATCCACTTGCGGACGTAGAGGCCCTGGCCCTTGCCAATGCTGTAGATGAGGTAGGCGGGAGGAAGAATGAAGGAGGTGGCCTGAGCGGTCTTCAGCGCCTGGTGGGCGGTGAGCTGCCCCTTCGGCGAGAGGTTGTCAAGGAACGAGTTCTTTGAGGTGGCCGCCATGATGTGCGTGGATGGGCGTGTAGGTGTGTCCAACGAGATGAAGTAAATGCAAAGTGCGGAGTTGAGTGGATTGGTCGCGATGTGCCCAGTCAATCATTATTTGATCGGCGCTATGTGACGTCACGGACGGGCCGCGGCCGGAGGGACGGGCACTGTCCGTCCCTCCATGTATCACCAGCTCACCGGGTCAAAAGACCATCCTCAGAGACCGCCAAGCAATCGGCTCTAACGGCTGTCAGAGCATCAGACGAGCTGTCGCGATCGAAAACTGCATCGCGTAGGTCGCGTTGCGACATATGAGAGTCTGGGACTGAATGATGGACAGGTTTGCGGCTGTTCACCGGCGGTCTGAACAGAAGCGGAGCCGAGGGCCGCACAGCTGCGTACTCTGTGTACACACAGATCCGCGCACACTGACAGTCGAAGAGCAGACAGGTGGAGAGTTCCGAGGTCTCTTCGGACTCCCCGTGCTAATCCGACGGCCAGTTGTTCGGACATGTTGACAGACCTGACCGCGACGAAACACAGCTACCACATTTCCTCGACGCTTCCATTCCTCCTCACAGCCGAGGCTTTGTGGGCAGGCTTTTGGGATCCGCCGGATAAGAGGAGATAAGAACAGATGTCTGTGTCCGGTGATACATCGATGCCGTCGGCTCTGCAATCGGTTCGCTGTTGGTACTCTTTCTCCGCACGCAGCCCACCGCCACCGTTCCGCAATGTGCTAGCTCTCCACTCGCATAAGCGGCTCCGACACTGTCTCTCGCTTCAAAGCGTTCGCATTCCTGGGGGAAGGGTTATACGTGCGACTTTACGTTGTGAGTAAGCCCGTACAAGCCGAACTGGGTGTTAGTAGTTTCATCAGTTGGGCCCCATCAGTCAGGCACACCGAACCCAGCTGGTATCCGTCAGGGCGCAGCCACACAGAGGGAGTCTGTTTTCTTTCTTAGATGTGGAGAACGCTGCGATCGCTAGTAATAACGCTTATTGAGGTGGGCTCGAGCATCCCGTCCGTCTGTCTGGCCGGCATCCATCAACGGCCGGTTGCTCGATGCGATGGAGAGTTTCTGGGTGAAGCTTCGACCCCTGGCGCGTTGAGTGTGTGGTCTTGGGATGGAACAAGTGCGGAACCAGACTGAAACACCGCCACGGATTGATCCCGTGAGCGCGCCTGATGCGCCTGACGCAACCTGAATGGGCTTGGGCCAGACAGCCCAGGTGTGCCGGCCAGGTGGCCAGGTGCCAGGTGCCGGCCAGGCGGGCGCCAGTCAGTTCCGCAGGAAATACAGCCAGAGACCGTGACGATCTTGGCCGCCGCTCGTCGTCAACCGGCCATGGCACGCTGACAACTGCTCGAACTCACTCTCGAGATTCCACTCACCCTCTAAGCGACAAGCTCTCAGGTCCCAATCCGGCTCCCCTCTCATCGACAACGGCCCCGCCCCCGCCCCCACCTACACACCCACACGCACCATCTGCACGCTCGCCCAGACTTGCGTACATCCCTCCACCCTCGCAGCACGCACAGAGCGAACGGACCGGCGGCCGTGCTGTGTGGCTCAACACAGCCGCGCTATGAGCGACCATGAAGACCTCGTCGACTACGGACTCGGTGCGTTCTTGTTACATCCCTCCACACCGTGTGAAACTAACCCATTGTCCAGAGGACGAAAGCCCCGACCAGGACATGGTATGTCCCGCATTTGTCACCATCACTCTTCCCCATTCCTCTTCCACCTCATCACTATCCTCGCCAGTCAGTCACTGACCCATCTCAGGAAAGTGTTAGCGGGATGGCAGAGCAGGTCTCTACCTCGACCATCGGGACGATAGCTCTTCCGACGGAAACGGAAGTGCTCCTCGCCGAGCGTGTTGCGGAACTGGAGCGCGAGAGGGATGCGCTTACCGTGAGTACGAGCTGTATGACTCCGAGCAGCAGCTAACTATCAAGGCAAGGGTGAAGGAGCTCGAACGACCAAACAGCAGTGCCGGCGATGAAAATGCTCCGATATCGATCCCGCCAGCGCTGGTGCCAGTCCTCGCCCTGCTCAGGCAGCACATTCGCGAGTTGACGAGGGAGAACTCCGCACTACGATACACATTCCTCGGGTCACATACACCAGCCCGCCAAGAGGTCATCTCCCTCAGTGTAGGCGCAACGCCGCCGACGACGGGCGATGTGTCACCTGCGACTCCCCTCGAACCGATGTCTGCTGGGCGGACCCCTCTAATGGACCACAAGGCTGTGTCGACTGCGCCCGACGTCGACCTCGAGGCGGTCTTGACCCGCGTGAAGACGCTCATGCTGGAGAACGAGGAGCTGGGCGACCTCGTCGCTGAGACGGGTCAGGCGAGCAGCGACGAGTGGCTCAAGGCGCTCGAGGACTCGCGGGCCGTCATTGCCTCTCTGGAGTACGTCAAGCTGAGGCGCCACGGACTGGTGAAACTGACATCGCAGTTCCGATCTGAACGAGAACCTCACTGTTGTCGAGAAGCTCCGCGCAGAGCTGGACGGTTACAAGGCGCGGTTCGGGTCTCTGGACGCTCATGGTCATCCCCACGGACAAGGACAATCCCAATCTCACGGACAATCACACCATGACGGAAGACAGCGTGGGGGGCGTGGTGGGGGCGGCGCCCGCGACGTCGACAGGAGGAACAACGGCCGTCGCGACGGCCGCGACGGGTATCGGCCTAACCACGACGATACTCACGCTCGCGATACCCGTGATGGTGGGCGTGAAAGGAACGATCGGAACGACCGGAACGACCGCGGCGACAGAGACCGTGGGCAGGCGCGAGACGGTCGCGATGGGCAGGGGCGTGATGGGCATCGGGACGGGCGGGACGGTCCGACGGCGAACCACCGCGGTGGCGATCGGGGAGACCGGAGCGACCGCGGAGAACGCAGCGACCGCAGCGACAGGAGGTGGAAGGACGGGCCGAATGCGAACCACCGCGGCGGGGGCGACGCCGGACTGCAGATCCTTGGCCGCGCGACCCAGGATGCCAAGGACGACAGGGCTTATAAGCGGAGGCGATAGCAGAGTAGCACAGTAGCCGGCGACAGCCGTAGCATCAAGAGATAGAAGAGCATGAGGACCTGTGTTATCTACTTCATATGCATATGTTGTCTTACCTTCCTTCCCACCTTCTCGCTGTCCTCGCTCGCGACTGCCGCGGCTCGTCGCCGTGAGTGGGACAGGAGGGATGATCGACACGCAGTCGTGTCACGTGCAAACGCGGTTGACTGGACTGGTGTAATGACGAAATGAGGGGAGGAGCCTTAGCTAGACCTTCCCCGACAACAACAATCCGACTTTTCGCTTCTCTGCAACCCGCCATGCGCTCAGGATGCCGCCAAAAGCCAAAGCAAACGGCAAGAAGAGCAACGGCAGTGCTGGAACGCTGTTTCAGTACATGAGGCGAACGTCCAATGGCGATACCAAAGCGACACCAGCAATCAACGATAGGCGGGGTAGTCACTCCAGCCCCTCTCGGCAAGCGAACGGCAAGTCCAAAACTGCGCCGACGGAAGGAACGGAGGATGACCCACTCGTAATCAGTGATGACGAGGCGCCCAGGAAGAAGAGGAAGGTCTCGCCTTCACCACCTAAAGCGAATGGACAGGCCACCGGTGCTGCAAAGGACGACAGCAGCGATGAGGAGATTGAATTCATCTTGCCACCGGAGGAGAAGGAAGACAAGCCTAACCACTCAACCAGGGAGGGAGACGACATAGTGGAAGTCACCTCATGCTGGATTTGTGGCAAGTCTCTGTCGGGCATGGACGAGGCTGTAGGTTGTCAAGCACTGGGGCGCAACCGCTGATACCAGGCTACGCAAGTGCACGTCAACGCGTGCCTCGACTCCGCTTCTGCCGAAGCAGGCCCATCGAAGCCACGCTCGAAGCCCGAGATCAACTCGAAGGCATCTTCCTCGAATGCCTCTCCTGCGCCAGCTCCGAAACCGCAACCCGTGACATCTTTTGCGTCGAGTATTCGCCCTGAGTCGCCGCCGCCACTGGAGCCGGCGCCAGTGAAGGGCGCAAATGCGTTCTCGAAGCTGATGAACCGCAACAAGGAGACGGACATGTGGAAGGAAGCGAGCAAGGACGAGAAGCGTGATGCGAACCGGCGCAACGGACCGAGGAAGGCGCCGTTCTACAAGGTAGCTTTCTAAGCGTCCCTCGTTGAGCTGACTGCAGGTCCTGACTGGCATGCCGATCGCCGTTGACGCATTCTGCTACGGCGCAGTGCCGAAAGTAACGGCGTACTTCCTGACGTAGGTCTCTGGCCCTTTGCTTCTGCTGACCTGCCAGACACGCGCACGCGGACCACTACACTGCCCTCTCGAAGGCATGGCGCCACGGACCGATATACTGTTCCGAGACGACAGCGAATCTGATCGTTCTCAAGCTCGGCGTCGAGCGACACTGGGTCGTGAGTTACATTATCTGTCAAGACTAACTCCCAGCATCCAATACCCGACGAGGTACCCTTCGTAATTCCGAACACGGGCGGCGTCACCGTCACCTCGCTCGACGCGAATCACTGCCCAGGCTCCAACGTCTTTCTCTTCGAGGGAAGACAGACCGTCGACGCGGGGGACACAACGTTCAAGTCGCCGATGGTAGGGAGCAATCGCATTTTCCGATATCTGCACTGCGGCGACTTCAGAGCGTAAGCTGAACGTGGCTTTCCCTTGAGCTGACTTGCAGCTCGCCTAAGCACGTCCTTCACCCTGCCGTGGCCTGCAAGCCCCTTGACACGATTTACCTCGACACGACGTACTTGAACCCAAGCTATTGTTTCCCTCCCCAGCCCCTCGTTATTGAGGCTTGTGCTGCGTTGGCCAAGAAGGTCGTTGGGGGCGAAGATGTCAAGGCTGAAGCCAAGGAGGAAGACGAGAAGCCTGAGCTCGAGATGCCGCCACCAGGTCCCGAGGAAGAGGACGATGGTGAGGGTGGCGATGGTGAGGACTATGGAGGCGAAGCACCTGATGGCTACATGGACGAGACGCCCGTGGATTCAAAAGAGCAGACGCCTGCCGCCAATGATCGAGCAGTGGGAACTCCCGGAGGCTGCGACGTCACCGAGGATGTGAAGCCACAGATTGAGGAGGACATCAAGCCTGTCGTCGAGGCAGACGTGAAACCCACGGTGGTTGACGATGTAAAGTCCGACATCAAACCCGATATCACAAGCTGGCTCAACACTGACACGAAGCCTGACATCAAGCCAAATGTCAAGCCAGATATCAAGCCCGTTGTGCACCCCATGGTGTCAGCCTACGCGGCCGCCGAACGTTCGGTGTCGATGCTGAGCTCGTGGCTCGGTAAGAATGTGGACAAGAAGCCCGAAGTCGCCAACGACGGCCGAACATTGATTCTAATCGGCACATACTCTATCGGCAAGGAGCGAATTGTGAAGGGTAAGCTAGCCTACGGATCGATAAGCTGACCTTCAGGCATCGCAAAGGCGATTGGTGCCAAGATCTACTGTAACCCGCGCAAGACCCAGATCCTGAAGTGCGAGGACGACCCGGAGCTGCACGATCTGATGGGGACAGACCCGATAGAGTGTCAGATTCATCTGGTGCCGCTGTCCAACATCACGCTCGACAACCTGGAAGAGTATCTCGCCACGATGCACCCGCACTTCAACCGCGTTCTCGCCTTCCGACCGACAGGCTGGACCTTCTCAGGCCCGAGTGCCGCCAACTCGCTTCCCGACGTCAACTTCATCATCAAACGTGACCAGGCGCGTGGTTTCAGCGACGTCAGCCTGAAGCCGATCAGAGGCAGCTGCAGGAAGTACATGATGTTCGGTAGGTATGGTGTTCATGATGGTGACCTAACGCGCAGGTGTGCCGTACTCTGAGCATTCGTCGTTCTTCGAGTTGACGTGCTTCGCCCTCAGCGTGCCCGGGACACCGAAGATCATTGCCACGGTCAATGTGGGCACGGAGAGGAGGTAAGTTAGGCTAGAGCGGATGTCTATACTGACACTCAGCCGTGGCAAGATGAAGAAGTGGTTTGAGAAATGGAACTACGAGAAGAAGCGGCGACACGAACGTGGCCAGCCTCGCATTGTTCAGTATCGAGACGAGAATTACGTGAGTGCTGCGATGGTATGCTTGGCGAGCTGATATCAGTGGTAACATCGCTCAGTCTTCTGTAACACCTTCAGCCCTTTGTACCTGTATGCAGTAGATACATCTATGTCTAGTTTTTGGCATCGCACTCCTTCCTGTGCCCTTGCCTGTACGCCCAGTCTGCCCTCTGGCACTCTCTGGAGCAGTACTTCGCCCATCCACACTTGCACGTGGGACCAACCTCCTTCCTGAAGTCAAAGCACCACCTACACGTCTCCTTTCCACCCCATGCGTCGATGCCGCTCCCTCCACGGAAGCGCTTGACCCACTCGTCCCTGCTGACGGAGTAGAACAGCTGCGGCTTGCCGTAGACGTTGTCCTTCTGACACTCGAACGTCATGCCGTTACGCTCGCACAGCTTGATGCTCGCATCGTTGCCGACTGTCGGATCGGCGCTGACTTTGGAGCAAAGCACCTCGTCAAACGCAAAGCGGAGCACCTCCTTGAACACCTCGGAGATCAGACCCTGCCCCCACAGTTGCGGGTGCAGCTCGTAGAACATCTTGCCCTCGAGCTCGGCGTCCTTCGCCTCCTGCACCGTGGGGTGGCGCCATACCTCGCCTTTCGTGGGCCTTAGTGGCCGCTTCGAGGACAGGCTAAGTGCGATGTTGCCTGATTGTCAGCTTACGTCTTCCAACACCCTCAAGCTGACGACTCACCGACATATCCGTCCAGATTCGTTAGACGGTTCTGCAACCGCACCTCTCCGGGAGGCAGGATCTTGACCTCTACCGACTTGCCCGGCTTAATCGTGACGGCCCAGATGTACTCATCGCGCCAGGCGCCGCCCTGCGCCTCCTCCCCCTCGGGGGCGTACTCATCCCTGCTAATCGCAGGGATACAAGAAGCAATGTACCGCGTCTGGAAATTCGCCTTGATCTCCTGCAGACTCTTCGGGGTGCCGTACAGCTGGGTCTTCTGCACGATCGGCTCGGTCTTGATCTTCTTGATCGCGACGCTGTCGCCGAAGCGCACGGGCCGGAGGAGCGTACGCGGTGTCCGCAGGCAGAGGTCGTTGCACGACGGCGTAAGGAGCACGTCCACCTTTGGCCGCTCCCGGTCCAGCATGACGTCCCACGGCTCGAGGGAGAAGGGCTTCGTGCTCGCCAGCTGGGCGGCCCAGCGCTCGGCGTCCTCGGGCGTCTCGGCCGGAGCTGGCGTTCGGGGAGGTGCACCGCCGCCGTTCTCGGCGTAGTTCGGCTGTTCTGTCAGCCCCTGCATGAGTCTGTGTTAGCTGTAGACGTACCTTCTTCGACTTAGGCTTTTTCTTCTTCTTCTTCGCCTTCTTCGCCTCCCCTCCGGCTCCGGCAGGGGCGCCGTTCTCCTCGCCCTCGTCACCCGAGGAATCGGGTGGCGGGGGATCCACCGGCTTCTCCTCCGTCGTGGCGATCATTATATGCGTGGATATGTGTTACGTTGCAAAGCTCAGGCCGATCGCGATCAAAGGTGGCCAAGTGGCCTGGTGGCCGAGCTCATGAGCGAAATGTTCGAGGCTGCGGAGACCCCGGATTGTCCGACCTGCAGTCACGAAATTTCGCCCCCGCACTAGTCCGCGAGCATCATGACGGCGCCTTCTCCCCCTTTGTTGTTGTCAACGTCTTACATCTGATACCCGCCCTCCGTTGGGTTATACATGTTCGGAAGCGTTCGATTTGCTCTCCGATTTACCGCGCACCACCCCTCGCCTAGGCGCCGCTTGCTCTACTCCGTCCGACCCAACTCGCTTCCTTCCCTCTCCGCATCCTTTGCCACCTCCGCCCCCCAGGCCAAGAACAGGATGCACCGCTCAGTGCCCGGCATGTCGCCGAGTCTGCGCGATCTGAAGCCGCCCCAGCGCTTCGGCATGACGGAGCTGGACCGTGACCAGTTCACGCGCGACGTGCCCGTGCTCGAGGCGAAGATCAAGGCGGAGGAAGTGAACGGCGTGCTGAAGAGTCTGCGCGGGTGAGTGCCTTGCTCCGATCACCTTCCCTCTCGAAAGCTATGCGATGGCCTCCAAGCTGACGTCCAGACATGTCGTCGACCTTCCCAAGACCAAGTCGATCCGGCCGGATCCTGAGGACCCGAACGCGCGCCGCATCATGCTCCGTGTTGCTGAGCGTGATGCTCTTCCCGAAAGCGTGAGGGCGTACCTCGACTCGATCAGCGCCGAGCTGTACCCGTACTCGATTCATCTCGGCTACGACCACTGGAACTGCGGTGAGCTCGGCACCTCGTGGACGTAGCTGACGTGCAGGTGACATGCTGGACGCAGTTCTGCCGCACGAGGAAGGCGAGGACATTCCCAGCTCGTACACGCAGACGGGGCACATCGGTGAGCTTAAAGAGAGGCGCCGTGTAGCTGACCCCAGTTCACGTCAATCTGCGCGACGAGTGGCTGCCGTACAAGAAGCTGATCGGGCAGATCATCCTTGACGTGAGCTTCCATACTTGACCTGTGAAGCTGACAGGGGCAGAAAGTGACGACGTGCACGACAGTTGTGAACAAGCTGAACACCATCCACGCCCAGTTCCGGTTCTTCGACATGGAGGTGATTGCGGGCGAGCCCAACTTTGTGACGCAGACCAACGAGTCTGGGTGTGTATTCGAGTTCGACTTCAGCAAAGTGTACTGGAATTCGCGCCTGCATACTGAGCACGCGCGCCTGCTGTCCCAGTTCGGCAAGGGCCAGGTTGTCGCGGATGCCATGGCGGGCGTCGGACCCTTTGCGGTCCCGGCAGCGCGAAAGGGGTGCTACGTGCTCGGCAACGACCTGAACCCCGAGTCGTACAAGTGGATGACGGCGAACCAGAAGCGGAACAAGGTCGAGTCGCGACTGCGGACAACGTGCAGCGACGCGCGCGAGTTTATCCAGCGCGCGCCGCTCGAGGCGTGGACAAAACCTTTCGTGCGCAGCGAGGCGACGACAGCGCGCGAGATGGCACTCGAGGGCCGGAAACGCAAGGCCCAACTCGAGGCCATGGGCCTGAAGGAGTTCCCGAAGGAGGACCCCAAGCCGCAGACGATAGACCACTTTGTCATGAACCTGCCCGACTCGGCACTCGAGTTCCTGGACGCCTATGCGGGCTGCTACACCCCCTTGCTCTCTGTTGAGGGCTTCGACAGGACAACGGTCACGATGCCGCTCGTGCACGTGCACTGCTTCACGCGCGAGCTCGAGTTCGCCGATGCCCAGCGCGACATCACACAGCGCGCAGAGGAATACCTCGGCCACGCCGTCTCGCCCGACAGCGAGGGCTACAATTTGCACTGGGTGCGGCGGGTCGCGCCCAACAAGGACATGTACTGCCTCACCTTCCGCCTGCCCGAGGCGGTCGCGTACGCTGACAAGTGACCGCAACCCTGTAGAACCTAGATGCACATCTATAACACTATATATATCCATATAACGATACGCAAAGAGATACACGATACACGATACTGAGCATGCCTGAGCATTTGCAGCCAAAGCCAAAGGCTATTTTGTTGGCGTCTGGGCGCGGCTCGCGGCCCGGCTGGCGGCGCGCGACGCGGCCGGACTGCGCCCCAGCGGCGTGATGATGCCAGACCCGAACTGGGAGTGCAGCAGCCCGCCCGCGAGCGTCATCTGCCCCCGTCCAAAGCCGGGTAAGAGCATCGAGCCGTCCCAGCCATCGAACGCGTCCGCCGTCATGAAGGTGGGGAGGTACTCTGCCCACCCGTTGGGCGCCTGCGGCGTGCCCGATGTCTGGAACGCGTTCAGCGCCGCCGACGGGCTGTTCTGCACCGACTCCGAGGGACCGGCGGCCGACGGCATGATCCTGTTTCCGTTAGCTCGACAGTGTGATGGTAAGCTTAGGAGGGGGTGACTCACATCATGTCGCCGCCCTGCGGGATGAAGGCAAACTGGGTCTCGTTGTGCAGCAGGTCGCTGTTCGGCCACGGGCCCTCGCTGAGCAGGCTCGGGTCGAAGACGTGCTCCGTGCCGCCGTTGGGTGCGGGGGAGCCGGCGCGCGACACGGCGCGCGACGGATGCGTCGACGTCCGCCCGTGCTTCTGGTCCCGCGTCCGGCGGACGATCTCGCGGATGAACGCGGCGTAGATCGCAGGCTGATGTGACGGGTCCACGGCGCACTCCTCCAGAATGTCCGCCACCTCTGTCACGGTGCGGAAGATGGTCTCCTCCAGGTCGTGGTACGGCCGCAGCTCGGGCTTGAGCAGCTTCAGGAGCGAGAGCAGCGCGTAGCTGCACATGACAAAGTTTGTGTCGGGAAGATACGGGAGGTAGCCCTTGGGGTGGAACATGTCCTTGACCACCGCACAGACGCGCTGACGTTAGCCATGCAATTTAGTCTACGGGCCACAACTACTCACAGAAGCCGCCTCGTACACATTCGTCAGGAAGTAGGAAATGTCCATCTTGGACCGCTCGAGGGCGTTCTCAAGGCCGAACGAGTAGAGCACAAGCGACGAGTAGTTGAAGTAGAACTGCGCTCGGGACTTGTACTCGATGATCACGTTGGAGCCCTCGCTCCAGACGGATAACCATCGCCGAAGCTCCTCATGAGCCGATCGCACAATGAGCATGTCTGCAAGTCAGTTAAACTTGAACGACAAAGAAACTCACAGTCGCAGTCCTCTCGGAGACCCGATGGCGTTGTCGTCGAAGAGTAGATCGTGTCGATTGCTCGGCTCATGATCTGCTGCAAGGCGACGTAGGCGGCCAGCGGCCGATCCGTCGGAGACGAGAACCGCTGGCTGTGCCAAAGTGGTGAGTAGGCATTGCGGATGATGTAGTCCTCGCGCAGAGTGTACGGCTTGCCCATCTGGGCAGACACCGAGCGGTCGAGAACAAAGCACATCAGCCAGCAGCGCTCTCGGTTGAGGATCTCCATGTCGCGCTCGCGGCCCTCGGTCGTGTCGAGATTGGACATCATGGATTTGCGGTGCAGATTGAGGTCGGTCGCCATGCGGATGGCCATACCCAGCATGAGCCATGTTCGGTCCTGCTCGAACCTGTATCGGTTAGATAGTGCGGAAGAGAAAACCTACGTCTTCTCCGGACCAAGGGTCCACATGGCCAACAAGAGGTAGGCTTGGCAGACTTCCACACTCTTGTAGCCTCGCGAGGGGACCTCGAAAGCTAGACGCTTGGCGTACACGGACAGCTCGGCGTGCAGCTCGGGACGTTTCGTGTAGTATCGTGCAGCGATGGCGCAGATGCTGTGGGTCAGTTTGACCTTTCGTGCCGACATAAACTCACACTGTACACAGGAACTGACTCCGCTGCAAGACGAGGTCGGGAGTGTGGAAGTCCTTCAGCAGAAGCGGCACATGCGTCGCCATGTTGTTGAAGAAGTGCTCGAAAAGCTCATCGATCTCCTCACGCGATACAAACGACAGCAGCTCTGGCAGACGCTCGTCCTGCGTGCTCGGGAAGGCAGACACTCCGGCCTTGAAGTAGTTGGAGGATGCGACACCGACGCCATCTTCTCCGCTGCCGCGCACGTCGCTGAGCAAGGTCCGCTGGTTGGTGCCGTTGCGGACGGCATTCAGCGCCGCGGTCAGACTCAGCGGGGATGGCCTGTGAGGCGCATTGTTGTTGTTGCGCGAAAGCTGCTTCTTCGCATGATCGGTGTTCTGCAGACTCGCCTCGGCCAGGAGACCCAGCGGTGAAAGGACGTTGTCCGGAAGGGAATGCAATCGGGGCGAAAGAGGCGGTTGGTGCGCGACGGTGGTGTCCTCGCCGCCACGGGAATCGCTATTGGCGTACTGGAAGGAAAACGATCGATTCAGGGACGGCGCAGAGCCTGCCGCCGGCGACGCGTTGGCCGTGATCAGCTGAAGAACTTCGGGGTCCGACGTCGTGGAATGAAGCGCAGACGAGAACGTGCTCAGCGAGTTTGGGTCCAGAGTGTTGAGTGCCTATGGGCGTTAGCGTATGTGTCCATCGATGCGCGTCTGCAAGCACGCATGCATCCAACTCACTCCTCCGATGCCCTTCAGAGCCGCCTCCATTTTGGCGATCTTTGCCGCAAGGGCCTCGTTCTTGCGAGTGCTTCTCTTGCCGCGGTTGGACTCCTCAAAGATACACTCGTGGCCGCCAGACTTGCATCGCTGCGGTGGGTCAGTATGTCACCAAGGAACCCCGCCCCCCTCGGGGCCCTACGCACCTTGCATGGACCGTTGGGACCGCTAGACTCATCGGGAATGCATCGCATCTTGATCTTGCGACACCTGCACACCGTCAGCATTCACCCCAGAAGCCCCCTGCATCCCTCGTGCCACAATCTCAATGGATGTGAGACGCGGCATGTGACTAGGGTCTCGGCGAGACAACTCACGCAATACACGCCCGCGAGCCACGCGTGAGCTTGACCTTGGGCTTGCCATCCGGCCCCTTCACGATCTTGCGGTTGGGCTTGGCTGCAGCAGCTGCAAGCGCAGCCTTGGCGGAAGCTTCGTCGTCGCTGGCATCGTCGTCGTCGTCATCGTCGTCGTCGCTCATGTCCTTGTCCCCGGGCGATACTCGAGGCCGCTTGTTGTCGGGCACCGACTGGGGGGCCGCGGCGCCGTTGAAGCCACCGCTCGTGAGGCCCGAGAACGACTGGGCCATGTTGGTGTACGCACCCGCGTATGGATGATTCATGTTGGTCGACAGGGGTGGTGTGCGAGGTCGAGGCGGAGGATGGAGAGTAGCGGTGTCTCTATTGTTGGTGGCCGTTTAGCACCGGAAGCGGTAGACTTGGTGTGTAGGAACGCTCGCGCAGATTTGCCGCCGGCCGTACCAGGACCTGTTCCAGTCCTGGTGGGTAAGGCGAAAGTGGAAGCCGATTCGGGGCCGCGGAACTAGCTGTCGGAGGTGGGGCGACGTGGATGGAGGGTCGGTTGATGGCGAGCACGAGTGAGGGTACGATGAGGAGAGAGTGGATAATGAGTCCGGTAATGGCTCTTTCCGTAGCTCCGTACGTACCCCTTCCTGGTCGTTCAACAGACAGCGGACCGGGCCGGCTGTTCAGGCGGTGTGTCGATTAAATTTGCTCCCGCTCTAGAAGTGCACGTGATGACTCTAAGGACGAGTTTTCATGGACCGCAGCTAATTCATGCGACGACGTTTGTACAATTTAGTGCCGGCGGCTCGCGCGGTAGCACGCGGGTAGAGAACCAACCCCCTTGACACCCTCCTCCCGCCGCGCGCCGCTTAGTATGATCCATGAGGGAACCCATCTCCGAGCAAGTTGCTAGTCATGCACACGACGTCAGACTCATCCCCAGGTCCGCAAGTGCGACGCTTGTGCACAAGAATCCGCACTCTAGTGCGCTAGCAGGGCAGGAAAATACCGATGCAGTTCCGCACGGAATATGCGAGGAGGAAACTGACAGCAAAGACTTGCATCGGCGCTCGGGCCGGACACACGGTAACTGACGCGAGACGCGGCTACTCTCCACAATCACAGCGCACGTCTCAACACCTCTCCACAGATCTGAGCGCTGCGCAACTCTGTTCACTTGGAGCCCGTGCTGCGCGCATGCAAAGCAGGACTTTCACGGATACGATGCAAACTAGGTGCAGAGTGCAGCCGCGCATGGCAGAGAATACTGCCCCGTCCTCGACAGGTGATCTGGCGCCTTGCTCAACGTGTTGCTCCGGACACCATTCCCTCTCCATCCATCGTGCGGTTGATCCAGATTCCCGGCCGTTTGTTCAGTCAGTTTGATCGAAGTAGTGCGAAAGTCCGAAAGTTGTTCCAGGTGGTATCCGTCATCTAAGCCAATGCTCTCATCCCAACTATGTTACAAGTTTAAGCGGAAGCCTTGGCAGCGGCGACAGCCTTCTGAGTTCCCTGGGCGGCGAACTTGGCGTTGCGGCGGAACTGAGGGGGTCAGTGGGACTGCTCGACAGTGATAGGTAGGCAGCAGTGCTCACCTTGGGGTCGACACCCTTGAGCGACTTGTAGCGCTGGGTCTGAACGCGCTTGATGCCGTTGCGGTGCGCTGAATGTTAGCTTTCTGTTGGTTCGACAGCATGCGCGGGACGACGATGGACGACTCTTGCTGGAAAGACATGAATGCTCGCAGTCGACCTGGCTCTCCAACGTGTCGCAACTCCTCGAAACTGGTCCAGCCCGACTTTCCAATACTTCCCGCGGAAATCCAGCAGCATTTCTCTCTACGCTTTCGTCGTTCCAGCAGTTCCAGAATCCACGCTCAATCCTTCCAGCCCAAGCATCGATGTTCCAGCGTTCCCATGTCTTTCCAGCTTTCGATTCGAAATTCGTCCATCGTCCCGATTCCGCGAGTATGAACGCACCCTTCTTGTTCTGGTTGTGGGCGGTGTGGTTCTTTGACTTGGCCATTGCGCTGGGACAGAGTCAGTACGCCGATTTCACAGTTGTAGGTGGCCAAACTCACCTGTTTTTTTGAGGGTTGTCGAAGAAGAAGAGAACTCGAAGACCAGACAGAGGCGTGCACCGGGGAGAGTGGTCGCAAGGGCGTTTCGCTACACCAAACGGTGCAGAGTTTCGGGTCCTTATCACATTGGCACGTGTAAAATGCTACGTGTAAAACATTTTCTGACTTATTTCATCCATCCCTTTATATCCACGTGGCATCCATCAGACAGCTTGGCTCTCGTCCTCGTACTTGATCTCTGAGGTGATGCATGCAGCTGCACCCAGACCGCTGCGCGTCTACTTAAGTTGCAACGCCGCACAGCAGCGACACAAACTGAAACACATGCTATGCAATACACTTCTCTCACTACTTGCGATTCTACTAGTTGTACTGGGCGTACAGTGCGGTACTCGAGAACTTGTTGCCCTGTCTAATAACCTTCTCCACAGCGTCCAGGAAGTCACGTTCCGTGGCGACCTTGCGACGAGCACGAATGGCAAACATGCCGGCCTCAGTGGCAACGGCCTTCAGCTCAGCTCCGGTGGCATTCGGGCAGAGACGAGCAATCAGGTCGTAACGAATGTCGCGCTCAACGCTCATGCTGCTTGTCAGCTAATGACAATGGGCCACGCTTAGATTATAATCACTCACCTCTTTCCGTGAATCTTCAGAATGTGGGCACGTCCCTCAACGTCCGGAAGACTGAACTCAACCTTACGGTCGAGTCGTCCAGGACGGAGAAGGGCGGGGTCGAGAGTATCGGGACGGTTGGTGGCCATGATGACCTTGATGTTTCCACGAGCGTCGAATCCGTCCAGCTGGTTGATGAGCTCCAGCATGGTTCGCTGGACCTCGTTGTCACCACCAGCACCGTCGTCGAAACGGGCTCCACCGATAGCGTCGACCTCATCGAAGAAGATGATACACGCCTTCTTTGACCGGGCCATCTCGAACAGCTCGCGAACCATACGGGCACCCTCTCCGATGTACTTCTGCACGAGCTCAGAACCAATGACACGAATGAAGGTCGAGTCTGTTCGGTTGGCGACGGCACGGGCACACAGCGTCTTTCCGGTACCAGGAGGACCATAGAGAAGAACACCCTTGGGCGGCTCGATACCGAGGTTGGCGAAACGCTCGGGCTGGCAGTTAGCATCAACCCCACCGCGAGTTAACTTACCTCCAGAAGAGGGAGCTCAACAACCTCACGCAGCTTCTCAATCTGCTCCTTGCAACCACCGACATCCGCGTACGTGACCGACGGGCGCTCCTCGACCTGCATCATGGTGACCGACGGGTCGATCTTCGGCGGCAGCGGGATGAGAATCTTGTAGTTCGTCCTGTCAACACCAACACGCATTCCCTCCTCAATGTCGGTGGGCGAAACACGGTCTCCGAGACCGACGACGAACTTGGCCACCTGCTTGATCGAAATGACGTAGCGGTCGCCGTCGGGGTTGCCAGCTCCCGCTCCGTCCTGCGGGTTGAGCGGCTGGTCGTCGGGCTGAGGGTTGGCTCATCGTCAGTGATACGCTGATAAGGTCAACCTACCGGCACGGATGATGGTCTGGCATCGGGCGACCTGCAGAGGGTGCTCCTGCTGACGCTGCTTGTCGGCGGCAACATCCCAGAGATTGGTAGCAGCCAGTCCAGTGTCGGACTCCTTGATGCCCATCTTCTCGTCGACACGCTTCTGGATGTCCTTGATGTCTCCCTCAATCTTCTTCAACGCGAGCGAGTAGGGTCCCTGGCCATACGTCTTGAGGATCTGAATGTCGGACTCATCGAGGGCTGAGTGTTAGTCATCTAGTCGCGTTCTAGACCTCCGCTGTCCAACTCACCGACAATCTTCTCCTCCTTCTCGTCCGTGAGCTTGCGCTCGTCTGCACGGTTAGTAAGCATCTCGAAGTCATCGCTCGTGTTGATACATACACTTCTCCCAGTCCCTGCAAGCGTCAGCAGATGAACGATTCTCAGCGGTGGAGGGAAGACGAGACTCACTCCTTGGGGGGCATCTTGATTCGTTCTAAGGCTCTCCGGGGCGATCGAAAGAGGTTCGTGCAGTGTCCACGAACAAACGTCCTGCTGAGCTGGTGAACGATGTGGGTTTTGCAGATGTTAGAGAGGGTATAGATGAGATGAACTGTAAGTGACTGATCCTGACGTCGCGGTTGCCCATGGAACCTCTGGCGTCAACGATGACAAGTCGGTATGCCTGTGCCTGGTCGCGTGGTATTTGCAACGCCAGGAGTTGGCGCGCCTTTTCGTCAGTGTGGATTCACGCCTATCGTTTCCTGAGATCTGCATAAACAATGGAGACTGGCATCAGCTGATCGGCCCAAGACGCGTATGAAGGGACAGTGCATTGCCGCAACGAGATTGCAAGACAGCGGTCGATGCACATGCCGCTCATCCACGAGGGGCACCGCCCAGCACGGCCAGCACCAGCCTTGGACCTCGTCCTTGATACGCCCCAGCCACGTCTGCACTGTGAAAACACACTGCATCAACGTACGCCACGCCAGAACCTTATGTGCATGGCAAGGTCCGTAACGAACCCGCATTCGCAGGGAGAGCAAATGTCGGATGGATGAGATGGACGGACATGATCGAGGACGCTCGCTTCTAGCTGGCGGGGCTAATGGGCTAATAGGCTGGGTGCGGATGCGGGGCAAAAGGGCCGCGTGAACGGTTTAAACGGCTTGTACCGCATGCAGCCGTTGCCGTACACCGGTCCGAAGCGGGGCAAGATCAAGCGGGGCCTCAATATATTGCCGCTCACTCTCTTACGCACTCAACCGGCTCACTCTTCATACATCCCCTCCTCTTTGTGCTCTGTCTTCCACCTCACTCCATCTGTCGTTCTTTCATCACCCAACACATCCAAGCGATTCCAAGCCATCTCTTTCAAGTGACACACCCGTTTCCTGCCCATCTCGACCTCAGTCATTCTCTTCCAATTCGGCTAAACACAAGAGCGGCAGCATCAGTCCGTACGTCTGCCCATCCCCACATCGTCTGACCACACAGGATGCTGCAAGGCTCTACTCCCCGGCGCGTCTCGAGCCCTGCGGCCAACTTCTTCGCTCAGATCAACGGCACCGCAAGCAGTGCTCCCTCGGTAGCGTCCGACGACACAAATGACGTCGCCTCGGCTGCTAGCGAAGATGTGAACGCGCAGCATCAGTACGCCGGTCTCGGACCCGCGTTTGCCAATGCCCACGTCCGGCGGACCCAGAGCTTGCGCTCCCCAATGAGACCCCATGACCATGCTGGACTGTCCTCATTTGCGACTGCCAGCAACAACTTATCATCACAGCACGACAGCCCGTCTTCATCACACTACACACCGCCAGCAGCTGCGAGCCACCCCCTCTTTTCCCACCACGCCATCCCCCCGTCACACCGACAATCCTTCAGCACACCCCAGCATGTACCCATCACTCGCACCTTCTCCCCCGCCATGACAGTCATGTCTGACCCCGGTCCAAACGACATCCCGGAGGTCGTCGTCCCGTCCCCACCCTCATCGGTCGCGAGCGGCCCGTTCTCGCCAGCGTCCGCCTTCCTCTCCAGCTTCAGCTCCCGAGGTAGCGTAAGTGGAGATGTGGCGCCCGATGCCCAGGGCGCCCGTGTGCTCAACTACACCCTGGGGAAGATCTTGGGACGGGGCGGCTTCAGCACAGTCCGACAGGCCATCCATGTGGACACTGGCGATGTGCTTGCCTGCAAAATCGTGAAGCGCGATGATCTGAGCGACATGTCAGGATCTCTGGAGCGCTTTGAGGACGAAGTTCGGATCTGGAAGGATTTGCCCCATCACCCGGCACTGCTACCTCTGCTCGAAATGCACCGCACCAGCTTTGCTACCTTTCTGCTCATGCCCTTCCTCCCCGGCGGCAGCCTCTTAGAGGTGATCCGCAGGGAGGGCCATGGCGAGAAGACTGCGCGCAAGTGGTTCCCTGGAGTCGTTGCGGCGGTTGCAGCTCTGCACGAGGGGTTCGAGGGCTTCGAAGGACACATGATGCACGGCGACTTGAAGCTCGACAACTTCATCGTGGACAGCCACGGTGTCGTCCGCCTTGGTGACTTTGGTATGGCGCAGAAGATCGAGAAGACCGATCCTTCCAGCCGAGGCTCAACCACCCCAAGACATCTGGGCGTTACGCCGACCCATCGTCGAATGGCTTCAAGGTCTCCGTCGAGGAGAAGGGAGACTGTGGCGGCTTCGCTGGTGAACGAAGAGGGCACTCAGGTCTGCCCCAGTGCATCTCTCCCGTACGCGCCTCCAGAACTGTTGCTGCCTCCCCCAGCTCCCCCCGCATTGTCCCGCGACGTTTGGGCCGTCGGTGTGATCCTCTACGCCCTGCTCGCCGGGAAGCTTCCCTTCGTCGACGCCTTCGATCCGCGCCTGCAGATGAAGATCCTGCGTGGCCAGTTCGACGAACCGGACGGACTCGGCCACGAGTGGTGCGAAGCTCTGCACAACACGATGCACCGGTACCCCGAGCGCCGCTGGACGATCGGTCAAGTCCGCGCGTCGGACGCTGTCACGGGCTGGCGCGAGGTCAAGAGCCGCTCTCGTTCGCGCAGCCGTGCTCGAGGTAACGTTCATCCCGCCCACATCCGCGGCACGTCACATTCTGGATCTGTGCTTGACTCACCCATCGACATCTGGGACCGTGGTCGTGCACGGGGGATGCACCTTGGAGGAGACCGATCGCGTTCACAATCGGGCAACCGCTCGCGCCAATCCTCACGACCCGGCCGTGACCCGAATCACCCGCGCACCCGTGAAGCATCTCGGCCTGCAGATGAAGATCCTGCGTGGCCAGTTCGACGAACCGGACGGACTCGGCCACGAGTGGTGCGAAGCTCTGCACAACACGATGCACCGGTACCCCGAGCGCCGCTGGACGATCGGTCAAGTCCGCGCGTCGGACGCTGTCACGGGCTGGCGCGAGGTCAAGAGCCGCTCTCGTTCGCGCAGCCGTGCTCGAGGTAACGTTCATCCCGCCCACATCCGCGGCACGTCACATTCTGGATCTGTGCTTGACTCACCCATCGACATCTGGGACCGTGGTCGTGCACGGGGGATGCACCTTGGAGGAGACCGATCGCGTTCACAATCGGGCAACCGCTCGCGCCAATCCTCACGACCCGGCCGTGACCCGAATCACCCGCGCACCCGTGAAGCATCTCGGACTCGGGACCCTCAGCCCCACGACTTTGTTCGCGAGGTACCAGGGTCGGGCGGTCGCACCGGCCTCGCACGGACGCCTGACGAGAAGGTGCTCATGGACCTCGACGCTATGCACATCACTCGGGGTCGTTCGCGCGGCCGCAACGCGCCAGGAACGAGCAGCAGCAGCCCCGCTTCTCAACGCAACTCGCTCATCATGCCCGACATGACGGAGATATCGCCCACGGGCCGTGGTGCCTCGACGCCTCGGCGACCGCACAGCATGCACGAAGCGGGCACGCCCGAGAACCGGGCGCGCAGCAAGACCCGCTTTGACCCAGGCACCCAGTCACGGGGCTCCAGGAAGGGCTCTCCGGCTGAGCCTCATCCACCTACTTATGGAAGCGAACTGTATCTCGTGGAGGAGGAGGAACGAGGACGGCGTGGACGCAGCCCGGCGACTCGTGGCAGACTGGCCGCGAACAGAAGCAAGAGCAGAGGCCGACTTGATTAATATTATGAGTAAAGAAGTCATGCATGTATCAATATCATCTACGATTGATTTGAGGGAACCAACGAATCTGTGCGCGATAATGGGTCTGAGCCTGTGCTTCTCTTGACGCAGTGCACCGTGCTTGGCACCGGAGGTCAATGAGTACCCAGAAAGCGCGATTATAAGGGTGCGCAGCAGACGATGACACCCTCCTCCTTGCGCCCCGGGGAGTGCGACCTTGACAAGCGACTCGCACCGCTTCACCGACACCCACCAGCCGCACTCCCTACCTTCCACTCGTTCCACCAGATCCGCATCTGTCCTCAGGCGAGCAGGTACGATGAAGCTGCTTCAGAGGTCCCGTCCGGCGAAGCCGCTCCCGCCATTCGATGGATCCCAGGGCTTCCCAGTGCGTAACCTGATCGCGCTCGCTGAGCTGCGTATGGAGGCCGAGCCGGGGTACTACCGGACATCCGCGCGGAAAATCGCCTACCTCACGTCGTCTTTCACGGGTCGCGCAGGCCTGTGGGTGTCGAACCAGTATCGGGAATCGCTAGGCGCCGACCCAATTTTCAAAGCATACGAGGAGTTCAAGCGGATGCTGCTGTGCTACTTCGACTCGAGCGACACGAAACTAGGCCAAGTGATCCACTGCAAGCAGGAAGGTTGCGTGGACGAGTACGCCGAGCGGTGGTCTCGCGCGATCGCGGATCTGGAGGACGACGTGCGGCGGCAGTCCGAAATCCTCGTCTTCTTCACGGACCAGCAGGGCAAGCTCCGCCGCTCGGTTGTGCAGAAGCAGTCACTCCAGATCGACGCCAACCTCCGCTACTGGCGCCTGTGGTGGGTGTACGGCCTGGATCCCGAGATTCAGGCCGCTGTGCTTGCCAATTTCCACCGCTTGCGTTTCTTCGAGGACGTCGTCATGCGCGCCATCACGCTGGAACAGCAACTTACCTCTGGTGCGCCCACGCTGGTCGAGAAGAAGCAGAGGCGCACCACGGCACGCATGTCTGACCTCGTCTCTTGGGTCGCGGTGCGCCTCGATCGGGCCCCGAGCGCGAGGAAGAAGGGAGACAGCTTTGTCGCTATCGAGGATCTGCCGGACACGCCGGCCGAGCGGAAGGGGAGCAGGCGACGCAGCAAGAGGAAGATCGACGATACGGCACTCACAGTGCATCCGACGAGGAAACCGAGCGAGGTCGTGCCACTCCTGCACACCGAGACCCGCTTTGCGCCCAGGTCCAACAGCTCCTACACCACCCTGGTCTAGCCCTCGCTCTGCCGCTCACTTTGTTCCACAAAGACGCTTCTTTCCATAGCCTGACGACCCCTCCTGTCTTTAACGATTTGCCACGTTCTTTACGATATGTCTATGTACTTCATGCCCCGCCCTCATGTCTAGCACTGTCGTCTGCCACACCAGTGCGAGACCAGTCCCACGCCCTCCCCGCGGTACCTCGCGATACTAATTTAGGTTTAACACTGTGTATGGGCTCCGTAGATCCGGTTTCACTGATAAGCCTCTCGTCTCCCGTCAGCAAATGCGCGCCCGCCGCTTCGGATTACCGGGTTTGTCAGTCTCTCGCACCATCGGATGCATGGGCCAATGCATGAGCCACCTCGTCATCATTCGCCGGATCACGGTGGCTGGGCGCGACCCAAGCGGTTATACGCCGCGGATAAAACTCGGCCGTGGGCGAAATTGTCACGTGCGGTGCGCGTGTGTATGCCGTCTATGGTGTGTGTTGTGGTGGGCGCCACAAAGGCGAGTCAAGCCAAAAATTGTCCGCGGCGGTTAACTCGATCGCACCCAGCAAACCTGGTCGGGCAAAGATCTCGCGCTCCTCTTTCTCTCTCCACTACATCACTCAACTTCGCTCAACAACTCTCCAACCCCCAAGCACTCCGCCTCCCCGGCTCCCTGCACCACCCACCTCGCTCCTCCAAGGCTCTGTCGATGCTTTGGACCGAACGCACTTCTGACGAGTGAGTAGAATAGACACCCGCGACTTTTTCGCTCGTCGCTGGTGTGTCGCCGGATTGTCGGGCGAGTCGAACCGAGATGATTGGTCCCTCCGTGGGCACGCGTCCACCGGTCACCAACGTCAACTCTTTTACACCATGAGAATTTCTCTTGCGCCTTCCTTCTCCTTTTCTGTCCAGCTGCTGACCGGCGCAGCTACTTATCTGACCTTGTCTTCACTTTGGCCAATCTCTAATTAGCCTTATCCACACCGGGCTTTTTATCTTTCACATCTCATCACCTCTTCGACAAGTCGGATCATCAACATGTCGTCCATCCTCCGCCCCGCTGCTCGCGCTCTCGGCCGCCGTGGTCTGGCCACCCCCGCGGCTCACCCCTCGCTCATGACCCCCGTCCTGCCCGCTAAGATTCCTGCGGCTCTCTTCCTCAAGTCGGGTCAGGTCTACGAGGGCCAGAACTTTGGCTCCACCAACTCCAAGTGGGGTGAGACGGTCTTCTCCACCTCGATCACGTCGTACACCGACTCCATGACCGACCCTTCGTACCGTGGACAGTTCCTCGTCTTCACCTCTCCCATGATCGGAAACTACGGTGTCCCTTCGAACGCCCCTCGCCCTGAGACTCCCGGCATCCCCTTCCTTGAGTCGGACGCCGTCCAGTGCGCTGGTGTCATCGTCTCGGACGTCGCCCTCAAGTACTCGCACTACCAGGCCGTCGAGTCGCTCCACGAGTGGTGCGCTCGTTACGACGTCCCCGGTCTCACTGGTGTTGACACTCGTGCCATCACTACCCTCCTCCGTGACCAGGGTACCACTCTCGGCCGCATGGCTGTCGGTGCCGAGGAGATTGCCAAGGGTGCCCCCGCCGCTGCCGACTACTGGGACCCCTCCAAGGACAACCTGATCGCCCAGATCTCGACCAAGCAGCCCTACACTCTCAACCCCAACGGCACTGGTCCCCGCATCGCTGTCCTTGACTTTGGATCCAAGGCCAACATTCTCCGCTCGCTCGTCAAGCGTGGCGCCGTTGTCGACGTCCTTCCCTGGGACTTTGACTTCAACGCTGTCCGTGACAACTACGACGGACTCTTCCTCTCCAACGGCCCCGGTGACCCCAAGTCGATCATGCCCACCGTCGAGCGTGTCCGCAAGACCATCAACGAGTGGAACAAGCCCATCTTCGGTATCTGCATGGGTCACCAGATCCTCGGTCTCGCCGCCGGCATGGAGGCCTACCGCATGACCTTCGGCAACCGTGGCCACAACCAGCCCGTCCTCGCGCTCGCCTCGTCGGGCTCGATCAAGGCCGGCCGTGTCTACGTCACCTCGCAGAACCACCAGTACGCGCTCAAGCTGACCGAGGACTTCCCCGAGGGCTGGGCTCCGTTCTTCATCAACTGCAACGACTCCTCGGTCGAGGGCATCATCACCACCCCCGAGAGCGGCAAGCGCATCTGGGGCTGCCAGTTCCACCCCGAGTCGGCCGGCGGTCCCCTCGACACGATCGAGTTCTTCCAGGACTTCCTCGACGCGTGCGCCAACCCCAACTCCAAGATTGACGACGTCAAGGAGGACCGCTCCGTCGGCGAGCTCCGCCGCAAGGACCTCGCGGCCGCCAACCAGCCCACCGTCCAGTTCTAAGCAGCGTAGCGTGAGCGCGAAGCGCGAAGCGCGGAACAACGACGGATGCGCCAAGAAGCCGAGAGCGAGCCTCGTAGCGACCGCCTCAAACATCTCATAATTATTGTATACTTTACTAGCATGGGTATCAGATGCAGCATATCAACAAGACTTGCGCGAGCGCAGCGAGCCTCACCGTTCTAAAGAGCGTCGTGTGCGACTTTTGAAAGGGGGTTGGGGGGGGGCGTCGAAGCGGTGGAATGGAATAGAGGGTGACTAACCGGACTTTTTTTTTCTGCCTTGTTCTGGTTGGCTGTCCCGGGAATTCGCCGCCCGTCAGCCTGGGCCCTGTTCGCTGGAACCACAGTTTTGAGTCAGACAGGAATATGCCACAGCTGCAGCGAATGACATGCCAGCAGCCGAAATGGAGGGAGGATTAAGTAATCCGGGCCGGAAACCTGGTCCGTCTGTTGTCTCTTGCGTGCCTAGCAGGCGCGCAGGCGGCCAAGTGCGCGCTTCCAGCTAAGGGTGGTGCAGCGTACGGTGGCCTGGCGGACAGGAGCGTCGGTCTCTCGGCAGGTCGGCTCACCCGTCTTCGGCAATCACGACATGATCGCCCACTAAATCAAGATCCGGGTCAAGCTTGTCGCAATGGAATTTGTTGACTCTGTAACACTACTCTTGGCATTCCACGTACTCTCTTATCGCAACGAACGGGAGACACGACACACACGACTGCGATACACGGATCGAGCTTCGCTACTGTCCTAGTCTTGAGAGATCCTCGCGCACGCCCAGCAAGACGACCACGAAACCCCGAGTCAGCACGGAATACGCTCAATAGCTAGCCTTGCGCGCTTGCGCACGACCGTGACGAGCCAGTGACGAGTGACAGGTGGTGACAATGGCCACCCCGTCCGACGCAGGCCCCTCGCGGCCAGCACCTCATCCCTCTCCGTCTCAACGCCCGCGCCCCGCGCCCGCACCACCACAATCCCTCCCCCGCCGCCTCCTCGCCGCGTACCTGGACCGCCTGAAGCGAAAGCCACTAAGCACGAAGATGGTGACCTCAGCATTGTTGTTCTTCGCAGGCGACTCCATAGCCCAGTTCGGCATCGAGGGCCGCTCCCTCCCCTTCACGACGAAACGCGATCCCGCCGCCATCGAGGAACAGGCGGCCGTGGACGAGCTGCGACAGCATGAGGGCGTCCGGGCCGGTCTGCAGAGCTCCGGCGGCGCGACGGCGGCAGCAGTGATTGGAGAAGATGGAGACGACACAAAGTGGGACCCTTACAGAGCTGCGAGACTGATCTTCTACGGCGGCACAATCTTTGCGCCGTTGGCTCACAACTGGCTGAATCTGCTGCAGAGGGTGCAGCTGAGCACCAAGTTTAGAAGTGAGTCGCCTATGCCAAGGCATAGGCATGACGCCGCCCTTCGCGTCTGAGTTGCTCGTCATGACGACCTGACGGCCTGACGGCCTGACGGCTTGACAGCCACGCTCCCTCGCTCCGCTCGGCCGCGCTGATCCACAGCCATCGCGACCCGCGTCTTCCTCGACCAAGCCCTCTGGGGTCCCTTCGTCGTTGGTCTATTCTGGTCCACGAATGGGATCCTCGAGGGCCGCTCCCCCGCCGACGTGTACGAGAAGGTGAAATACGCCTTTTTGCCCGTGTACTCCAAGTCCGTCATGGTGTTCGGACCCACGGCGATTATTTCCTTCACATTCGTGCCCCTGCAGCACCGCTTGCTCGTGGGGCAGACGGTGGGATTGGGGTGGAACACGTACATCTCCTATCTTAATCATGTCAACAACAAGAAACTCGCAGCCGCGTCGAGAGAATTGGAGAGCGCGCATCGCGAGGAGGATGGGCGTGAGACGCACACTAGGACCGACGAGGCGGAGCGCGCCCTCAAAGTGGCGAGGGAGAGGAGGGAGAAACTCCTCAGTTCACAGGGTGGAGGCAGCACTGGGGTGGGAACACGTATGGGACCTTAGATCTTTAGACATGTACGGGTACTCTTGGAGGCTGGGATTAGCTCGACGGCGGGCCGAAAACTGGCGGGATACTCACGACAGATCACAAGGCTGCAATTAGCTAAGGAACTGTTCCAACGAGCTACTCAGATACTCACGACAGACCAGCGAGCAGACTGCGATCACCTACGACGGAAGGTGAAGAATGAAGCGGGGAGCCCTCACTGGAGGGAGCTGTGTCGCGAGCTGAGGTCAGCTGACCTCGAAGAACGTGCGGCTAGCTGTACACACAGCCATACATGGCTAGATTTCTCTGAACGTCTGAGGTTAGCTCAAGAAACTGTGCGTCATAGCTCGACTCACATCTCCTAACGCTGCGGGCGGCAGCGATCTGCAGTCAGCTTCTGGATATCGCAGTCGGCCCGCAGCTTCAACTCACGCGGCCGTCACTATAGGCGATTTCGGGCTAGATCACTGGATGCCCGCTATGAGGGGGAAGGGCTGGTCTGTCAGCTACAGTACATAAAAGCTGGCACCGTAGCTCACTGGTAGGTCGCATACTGCAGGCTGACCTGGTCAGATGTCGGACTGTTACATTTAAGATCAGTTATGTCCGAAAACCGTTCTGAAAGCTTCGGATCGACGTACGAACTAGTCGAGGACCAGCGAGTCTTGCGGCCTGCGATTAGCTCACCGCTGTGGTCACAGAACTACCTAATATCCCCGTTGCGTGAGGGGTATGGCAGCCTGCGATCAGCTCAGAACAGCCTCTCAAAGCTTGTGCACACTTAGGGAGATGAGTGTTTCGGCTCGATGCCTAGATTCAGCTCTGAAGAAGCGATCTAGGTGCTCGACTTACGTCTGATGGGTGTCTGGGGTGAGCTTATGCTAGGGGAGAGTCAATCAGCTTGTTCCCTTCCACTCACAACATTTGAAATATCCTCGCTCGACACCACAACAGTTGAAAGTCTGTCAGCCTGGCCTGTGGCGTCAGCTGTCATGGTCAGGATGGCAGCCGGGCTCACACGATTGCAAGTATGCCCAAATCGTGCACCTGACGTTAGCTGGTTTCACCGCCCAATATAGCTTACACCCAACGTGGTGATCAAAAGCGATGAGCTGCGGTCAGCTATCCGCCATACACATCCTAGCTTCGACTCACGAAAGCGTCCTGTCCGAACGGCATAAAGGATTTCAGCCTGAGATGGGGGTTTGCTCTGACTGTCCCCGCTCATATCAGTGCCAAAGGTAGCTCACAGACATAGCAGGGCACTGGTCGATGGCTGATGTCTGATGACCGTTGAGCCTGCGGGGTCAGCTTCCGAGTACGTGGCCCTGAAGCTCCAAGTGTCGACGTACCAGGTCCAGTCGAAAAGGGGTCGGATTGGGACAGCCTACTATGAGCTGATCCCACTCCCAAATACAAAGCTCACCGGTTGCGGTATGGAAGATGTATTCGCGCATGGGACTGCGATCAGCCTGTGAAACAACGAAGAGCTGCAAAACGTCTGCTCACGACGTACAGGGAGTGCACGACGTCTGGAGTCAGCTACTTAGAGGCCACCCAAGCTTACCGGTCTTCCACTGCAGATCTGGAGGTCGCTTCCACGCGATCACGAGAGCTGGAGGCAAGCCTTTTCTGAGCTGCCTGCATGATCTCGCCCGTAGAAAGTGTGGTGAAACGTCCCACAAGTGATATGGAAGATATCAGCTAGATAAATGATGCCCAGCTGTACCATCGGCCGGCGTAAGAGAACCTTCAAGGGCCTGAGATTAGCTTGCGCCAGCTGTTACAGCTTGACATACGGAATGCTGCAAGACTAGAAGAGTCAATAGCAAAAGCCTCTGGGAGGTCGAATGCCGCTGCTCTCAGCAACTTTACGCCAGCTTTGGACGACGTACATGGGCTTAGCGCTGAGCAACAGCGCACTGCTGCCGTCAGCTAAGAGTTGCGGGCGGTTAGCTGGTATGGTGCTGCTCACTGAGAATCGGTGTGGTACTCGAGCATGGTGGTGACATTGCGTCTACGTGTTGTTGCTGAGTGGGCGCCGATCCTCGGGATCTGCCACGGCGTTGTGCAAGTGGCTAGACAAGACTACGCCCGCACGTTCGCACGATGTTAAACTTCTACACGATGTTCTGCTCGTCGTTTTGCAGCCTGCAACCGTTGCAGAATGCTTTTGACTTCACAGCTCATACCATCCTGCACACATGCCCTGTCCCTTGCGCCACACTGGCGAGTCAACGCATTAGAATTTCAACACAACCCTAATTCGCTGTGATCAGGCAGGCTAATAGCCGGTGGCGTCTCATGCCGATCGGCCGGTTGGCTGGGTGAGCGTTGTGTGGACGCTACGTCATTGCTCCGTTTTCGAAGGATCCAGATCGTCCCCCGTCCCGCCAACCGAGGACGGTCGCTCAGCTCGCTGCGCGGCGTACATGGAGGTGGAGGGTGGTCAACTCGCACGAGACCTTTTGTTGTTGCTCAATCCTCACGCACAGCAACCATGTACATAGCACGAACAGCTCTGCGGGGCGCGGGGCCACCTCTGCGTGCCCGCGCAGCGTACCAGCCCATCAGGGGCATTGCGAGCACGTCCTCGCTCCTGCTCCGACGAGATGGTGATGGTGAGTACCCCTTCCCTGCACTCCCTTCATCGCTTGCGAAGTGTTCAGCTGTTCAGCGTGCAGAATCTAGCTGACAACAGAACCACGAGGGAGCGTCCGTGGTAACCGCGGACGGTATCGCGGCGAGGGCATGCCGGGGCAGCACCCACAGTTCGGAGGACCGTTCGGCGGCATGCCTGGCTTCGGAGGGATGGGCGCTATGCCTGGCTACGGCCAAGGCGTGCGGTACGAGCCGCAGGTGGTCGTGCCCGACGACCCGAATGGAGTGCTGAACAACTCGCACGCAGCAGCCAGCATCCTCGCTCACCCATCACTCGTTGTCGTGCGCCAGCTCGAAATGATGAATGTCTTCCTCGGCGTGGGTCACTCAGCTAACATCAGCAAGAACCACAGCTAACGGACAGTACGAGCAAGCAAACAAGTACGCAATCTACGAGCCTGGAGGGAGTGTGGTCGGATAGTGAGTTTGAAAGAACCTTGCGTTGAACTGACTACCAGCATGGCGGAGGAAGACAACAGCATGGCCAAGATGTTCATGCGCCAGTTCATGCACACGCACCGTCCGTTCAAAAGTACCGTCATGGATGCCTCGGGACGGCCTGTTCTCTGGGTAAGCTTCAATGAAGAGACCTGCAGCTGACCCCAGATCCGGCGTCCGTTCGCCTTCATCAACTCGCGCATCTTCGTCAAGTCTCAGGAAGGCGAGGACTCCCCAATCGTGGGCGAGACGAAACAGTGAGCATCCCGCACTCCAGCTTCGCAATTCCAATCGTAGCTGAAAGCGGCGGCTGCCCAGCTAGCTCCTGTGGTAGCCTTAAGCTGACATTACAGGATCTGGCACCCCTGGCGCAGAAAGTACGACCTGTTCACGCACGAAGTGCCAGCCGATGGCGAGGAGGACGTGTACACGCAGTTCGCGCGCATCAACGGCGGATTCCTCACCTGGGACTTCTGGCTGAAGGACCGACACGACCGGCTCATGGCCACGATCAGCAAGAACTTTACGGGCTTTGGGCGTGAAATCTTCACCGACACGGGACAGTATGTCATCCGCTTCGATGCGGCGGGTACCGAGCTCGACCTCCCGCCCGGAGCGCACGCGCAAGCGCAGGGCCAGTCCGTCATCATGCCCCAGGGCGACATTGGCCTAACGCTTGATCAGCGTGCCATGACGCTCGCGACGGCGGTTAGCAGTGAGTAATCCCCGATTTCAAGCTGGAAAGTCGACTCCGTAGCTGACTGTCAGTCGACTTCGACTACTTCTCACGCCACTCCGGCGGTGGCGGCATGGGTCTTCCCTTCTTCATCTGGGGTGGCGGCGACGGCTCGTCCGAGCAGCGCGGTGAGCGCCGCCCCGAGGGTCAAGGACCAGGCTACGGCGACAACGAGGGTACTGCTGCCGGAGCAGCTGGTGCCGCTGGAGCTGCTGGTGCGGCCGGCGCAGGCGGCTTCGAGCAGTACCCCGCCGAAGGCAGTCCGGAGGAGGACGAGCTGATCTACGGCCGCCGTCGCCCCGAGCAGCAGCAGGATTCGTACCCGGGCTCATACCAGGGTCGCAATGCGCAGGACTACCCCGAGCAGCCGCCGCAGGACCCGCCCGTTCCCGGTCAGCAGGCTGAGGGCTTTGACTGGCCCGGATCCCAGGATTACGGAGACGAGCCGCTCATGCAGGACCCGTGGGAGAACCAGCCCTCTGACGATGGAGGGTGGTTCGGCGGCGGCGGCGGGGGTGGAGACGGAGGCGGCTTCTTCGACGGATGGGGAGACAACTAGACACGACGTTAGGAAGAAGGAAGAATACAAGAACGACAACTGTAGTCTATCTGCGATGCATCATCCATACTCTGCTCTCCTGGCCTTCCCTAGCGCCCTCGCGCTCACTCGGTCCGCTCGCTCCGCTCGCTCACTACCTCGCCTTCGGCTTGCACTCGTCCATAACCGTCTCCTTGAGCAGGAGGAGGACGCGCGTCTGGTCCTCCGGGTTGGACACGGCGTTATCGTGCTCGTAGCTGACGCCGATGGCGAGTTTCGTCCCGTCGGGCGAGAAGGCGAGCGCCGAAATGGCGGTGGGGTAAGAGGGATACAGGCGCATGCGCTTCTTGGCGCTGTGATCCCAGACGGAGAGCACGCCGTCGGATCCGCCAGAAGCGAACGTGTTGTGTCTGCGGTCAGCTTCTCCACATCCGAACAGCTGCGCCTTGTCCTCTGTGACAGCCGCTAGCGCGGCCCGTGGCGGACTCTACTCACATGGGGTGGTACGCGAGCGCGTTGATGGGGTACACCTGCTCCTGCCCGTTGACCGTCGCGCGGTGCGCGCGGAAAGCATACTTCATAGCCTGCGCACTGGGGTCGGGGTCAAAGTACTCGACGGCGATTCGTCCCTCGATGCTAGCCGAGGCCCAGCCCTTTCCGTCCGCCATCGGCGCCACAGCGCGCGTGAGCATCTTGAGCGCGCTCTCGCGCGTGTGGTCGGGCTTGGCCTCGCGGCCCTCCTTGGCCGCGTTCGCGAGCTCGTACGTCCCATAGACAGAAACGTGGCGATGCGCCATGGACACGAGCACCTTGGCCGTAGCGGGCGTGTAGACAATGTTGTAGATGCGCTCCGGCATGGATGACGTCGAGCGCAGAGGCTCCTCGGCGGACGGGTCCCAGATCTTCAGCGTCCGGTCCCACGACCCAGAGACGAGGAGGTTGTGCTCTGGGATCCACGCCAGGGAGGATACGGCGTCGTCGTGCTTGCCGAGCACGCGGCACTCGCCCGTCTCCAGGTTCCACTCGCGGATCCGGCGGTCGAGGCCACCAGAGTACGCCACGTTCGAGGAGGAGCCAAAGGTCACACACAGCACTGGTCGCGGGTGCGAGAGGCTGGGGTCAGCTAGACCTGCAAGACATAGCTTACATCTTCGGAGGTGTCGGGGGTTGCGTCATGTCGTGCAGCTGGATTGTCTGGCATTAGCTAAACGCAACCGATGAGTAGCAACTTTGAGGCTACTCACAGAGTCCCAGCTGCCCACGAGCAGCCGGCTCGAGTCCGGAGACCAGGCTAGTGACGAAATGCCATCCGAGGGCGGCTGGAGCGAGACGTCGGCTGGGGTTAGCTACAGTCCAGAAGATCGCAGCTGGCGCATCGCAAGTCGCGCAGAGAGAACAGAATATGAGGTCCGCGTCGCTTCCTTCCCTTGTTCCGCTTTGCATTGCGCCTGCTCGTCAGTGACTCACCGGCAGCCATGATGTGATTATGTTGTTGATGCAAAGAAGGTCGAGCGGGTGCAGATTGTTGTGTTCGCGTTCCTGCCTTAGCCCGCAACCTCCACCTTTGACTGACCGTGTCACCACAGCCAAATCCGCCAGCCAAGCTTGGCCGGCAAGCCAGGGGTAACGTAGGGTCGAATTTCGTTCCGGTCCAGCTGCTTCCATCACAACAACAAACACCACCAGAGCCAGTTGCGTATCACACGACACTCCCACCATGTTCCGACGCGACACGTCCGGCCCCATGGACGTAGACAGCATGGACCCCATGGCTCGTCTTGCAGAGTTTGCAGAGCCGCCGCGGAAGCGTGAGTAGTCTCTGACCGTCGGGCCGCCTTCTGCCCCTCCACCACGTAAATAGCCAGCGAGCGGGTGGACGGTCAGCCACCACAGGTCCACGACAGACGCTGCCGTCGCACCTCGTCATTCGATCTGCTGGGAAGTAAATTGCAGACCGTGTGCTGTTCTGCTTTGCTCTGCATCAGGATTGTGCAGAAGCTGCAGCCGTGCTGCGGTGGAACACCGGGATAGTGGCATGCGTGGCCAGACCGAGCTGAGCTACGCTGGAGCTGCGCTAACGAACCAGGCCCGCACGCCGACCTCTCCGCGCCGCAGAGCAGCGGCTCGTCCTCGTTCCGTTTCGGGCCGAACACGCCGTTCCTCTTCCATGCGACAGCGCCCATGCCACCGACGCGGAAGTGGGAGCCGTACGATCCCCAGCGCTGGGCTGGCACCGACTTCGGGATGGGGAGCGCGACCTCGGGCGTGGTGGACGTGGACATGGATGGCGAGGCCGCTCCGGCCGCTCCGGCTGCTCCGGCAGGAGTTTCCGGGGTGGGTGAGACCGCCGGTGCACACTCTGAGTTTGCCGGCTCCGTTAATGGCGGAGGAGGAGAGGAGGGACCGGCCAGCCCGAAACCGAAGCCGAAGGGCAAGCCGAAGCAGCGCAAGAAGGTCACGGTCGAGGACGACGAGGACGGCGAGGAGCGGCATATCGCCACGGGCGCCATTACGCGGGTCAGGCGGAGGCGGAAGGAGTGGGCGCGCCGCGGCGCCGGCGACGAGGTCGGGCCGACGTACAACCTCCATCTCGGGCCGAACGGGACGCAACACCGCGATATCCCCGGTATTCTTCTTGGGCAAGTATCTCCTATCTGGGCGACCCAGTTTGTTGGACTACTCATACTAACAAACCCAGCTACGTCCAGTTCATCTTCAACCTCTCCCTAGTGTTGTTCTTCCTGTATCTCGCGCTGCAGTTCATCATCGCGATCCGGCGCGACGTATCAGAGCGCATCGACGAGTACAGTGTGGAGATTCTGCAGGAGATCGCACAATGCACCCAAGCCTACGTCACGAACCGGTGCGAGCCCGCCACGCGTGTGCCGGCGATGGAACAGGCGTGTTCAGCCTGGGAGACGTGCATGAACCGGGACCCGAAGGTGGTCGGCCGAGCGAGGGTGGGCGCCGAGACGTTTGCGGACATTATCAACTCCTTCGTGGACAGTATCAGTCTCAAGACGATGCTGTTCTCGACGCTCATGATTGGACTGCTTGTTGTGCTTACCAACTCGGCCTTGTTTAACCTCAGAGCAAAGCAGGAACTCGTCCATCAGCGCGAACTGCATCAGCACAAGCTGGCTCAAGTGGGCATGCCGCAGTATCCATACTACCACCTTCCTCCCGGCGCTCAGCAGTATGGAGGACAGCCGGGCCTCCCACCCCCGGCTAGTCCTAGTGGACAGCCGCTCGGCCTTGCTCCCCCGCCTGGCCAGCAGCCTGAGGAGCCCAAGAAGTCCAAGTGGCTCAAATGGTAGCAAAACCCCTATAGACTTTTCGTAGCATGTTTCTTCATTCTTATCTGCATCATATTCACTCTAATCTCAACGCCGAGTTCGTACATGAGTCGACAGAGAGCACAGAGAGACAAGAGAGACAGGCGGGGAAAACAAAAATGCATGCTACAACTCGCTAGCTAGCTGCGCTTACTCTGCGCAATGAACTGTAAATGGTGACTGGCTGATTCTACGTGACCGTACTCGCGCTACTCTGCTCCGCCCGAAACTGTGTCCTCGTTCGAGAGCAGGCTGTTTGTCAGTCATGTCACCGGGACCAGCCAACTGTAGCACGCGTTCGACTCACTTAAACTCCTTCATCAGGGCGCACTCGCCGCCATTCTCGAGATCAATGTTGTACGCCTGGAACACGCCGTCGGCGCTGATAACCATGACCTGGGGCAGCGTGCTGCTCATAGCGACGACGGTGCGGACGCCGGCCTGTCCCGAGCGCAGCTTGATGTGAGCAAAGTCGCGCTGCGGCTCCCAGATCTCCGTCACGCCTTTCGGGAGATAGGTGCCCGCATTGCCCAGGATGCTCTTGCCAATGTGGTACGAGCGGCGGCGGAGCGAGTTGGCCGCGCTCTGCGGGCTGCCCGCCGCTATCGGCGGGGAAGGGGCGTCGTCGCCAAACGTGCTGACAGATCCTGGCGGACTCTCGTCGCCTGCTCCGGACGCCGAGGAGGCGGAGCCACCACCGCCCCCAGCAGCCGAGTCCTTGTTCGCAAGCCGGTAGATGTGGATCGTGGACGTGTCGCTGCTGACCGCAAGAAGCGTCGAGGCCAGGTTGAAGTTCATGCTGAAGATGTGCGCCGTCGTCGTGCCGCGCCGGAACTGCCAGAGCTTCTTCGCGTCCGGCACGCTGAACACGCGCACGACCGTGCCCTTGTCGCTTGCGGTGGCCAGCATCGTGCCCGTCGAGTTCAGAGCCAGCGCCGCAATCGGCGCCTTGTGCGCCTGGATCACGTTCACTGCCGTTAGATTCAGCGTGTCGAAGATGAGCACGTCGCCCGTCGTCGGCGCCGGCGGCGCTGGCGGGACGCCGCTTGACAGGCTCGCGGACGACGGTGAAGGTGCCGGCGAGGGGTAGGCGAGGTATGAGTGTTCCGAGGAGGAAGACAGCGCGCATACAGCATTAGGGTTCGGCCCCGTCTCGATCGTGTGCAGCAGCTTCATCGTCGAGATGTCGTAGATGTAGATCTCGCTCTCGAGCACAACGACCAGCCGCTTCCGGTTCATCTTGACGGCTAACACGGAGGAGGGGAAGATCAGCTCGCATATGATAGATTGCCGCTGTCGTCAGCCCAAACCGGCGGACGCCGACGCACCTTTGTGTTCACAATCTGCAGCTTCCGCGGCGAGTTGTTGCTCTGCGCGTCAGGCGCGCCGACTAACGCGACCAGACTCGTGCAGAACAGCATCTCTACGACTCCCGTTGCTCCCTGGTCCGCTGCTTGTCAGCTTGATACCGATCTCCGACAGCTCCGCGAGGTAATCCAGTCCGGTCGGCAGTTCGCGACGTCCGACATCCGAAGTCCGATAACCCGGACGCAACGACCAAAACCAAGCCTGCTTGACGACGTGCACGCTACGTACTCTTCGAGTGGACTTTTCCGAACGGGTCGCAGTTCAGGATCGTGTACCCCTTCTTGTGGCCGACAGCGATGCAGCTGAAGTCCTGGTTGAAGTTGCAGCACTGTGAGTCAGCTTCAGATCCTACGCCGCGGGCTTCCCATCGGCAACGCGTGTCGCTATCTAGGCGCCGACGAGCCGCTTCGGACTCACCAACAGGTCCGGATGGCGCTTTCCTGGAGCCATGGCGGGCGATGTGCTCGGAGGCGGGATGGAGAAGGGGAAGGGTTAGTTGGACTCTTGAGATGGAGGGTCGATCGCGACGTGGCCGTGGGAACCGAGATAAGCCGCTGTGTAGGGTGCGCAGTAGGTGGCGAGGTAGAGGGTGAAGGTGTCGCCGAGGTTGGTGGTAGTAGAGAGTGCGGAAGAGGAAGACTTGGTTACAGTCACCAGCACGGGTCTGTTCGAGGTTGGATGTGAGCGTGAGGCAGCAGCGTGAGGCTGGAGGGCAGGGCATGCCAGACGGTCCCGCGGGCGGGCGGGGCAGGCAGCCGGGACGCGCGTCATACCGTACAGGGGACTCGGCCATTCAGTCGAGCCAGTGGCAAAACAGCTTCCGCTTTCCGCCTTGGGACTGGGCCGAGTCTGGAGTCTGCGGCAGGCATGCGGATGGCCGTGACACCCTCCGTAACTCCTTCCAAATGCATCGCCCGCGAGCTTGACGGGCTTCTAACCCGTTCCTCAAGCACAGCTCGCGTGAGCGGCGGCAGTGATAGAAGCTCAGGAGCATATCCTCGCTGCTTGTGCGGGGGCGAGTGGTTTCGACCCAAGGGGGGCGCAAGGCCAGTGCGTCTCCTTATCCATACAGAATTAGCAGATTTCGTCTGCACAATCTGTGCGCCGAGCGCCTCTTCGGTACAATGTCCGTCAAACTCAACGTGGCTCCGCGTCAGCCGCGACGGGAGGTCAGTGGCCACTTCTAAACCGAGAAAAAGAGGAATCTCTCTATCGAGAGGCTCCGACCCCGGCCCGACTCGAACGGACAACCTTCAGGAATACGTGTGTATATCCCAGTCATTGGAATCTGAAGCGCTACCAATTACGCCACGGAGTCACCGTGATGTGGTTCACGAAGGCGATCGGCGCCCCTCGGGCTATGAGTGGTTGCGAGTTTTCGAAATCGTGGATTATGCAGGTCTTAAGCTCTTCATGTGCATGCTATGAAGAGTTGGAGTCGACTGACACCAAGCAATGACCCCAATCAAGTTGTCGCAACGGGATATTGTATGGGTTCGAATCGTTTTACGGCGCTTCAGTCATTCCTGACTAAACCGACGGCGTAGTATGGTTTGGAATCTGAAAACTGTACACTCTAGCCTGAAAGTCTAACGCCCACACAACCGCTGACAGCGGCTGTGTCGGCGGTGCACTCGGGAGAGTCGTCGCGGTTTCGCCGCCTAAGTTGTGGTTTGTGGTTGCGCCCATACAGCGGGGGGGGG